>NW_019524993.1:332140-498405 GCF_002814215.2 Seriola lalandi dorsalis | reverse complement strand
ACTCTTAAGTCTGTTCGCACAGCAGTGAATTAATTGTGGGGACATTTGCTGCTCTGACCAGAACACCAAACATGCCTGATGTTTACATTTATAGACAGAACAAAGCCTCTTGAAGAAAGCGGAACACAAGACAAAAGTAAGAAACAACCGCTAATGGCTCCGGAGAGACACGTCGGAGACTCCTCTCTGGCAGCAGGGGGGTTGATGTCATGCCATGACTGTTGTTTAATCTCTGGGTCTACATATAGAAGAATGGAATATTTTCAAAGAAGGGACTAAATCAGCAGCTTAGTCCTGTGTCACTGCTTGATAGACATAACCAGAAAAGGAACTATCATATGTGCCTTAGCACATGTGCACTCATGCTACAATGTCCTGAATTTATTACTGTTCTTTGAATGTGTGTATTGGTATTCTTACTCCTGATAGGTTTGTTATCATTTATAGGTTGTGCCTTTGTTAAATTCATATGTTCATATTTCCATAACCAATAGACATAAACAAGTGTTTGATCTCCTTAAATAGTTATTTAGGAATTTGTTTTAACAAAGTAACATCATTAAGCATGTGACATTGGCCTCTACTAGACATCGTACCAGGAGGGGGTGTAGGGATGCCACCAACCAAAAAATGGTGAATGTGTGTGTGGAAGCATGCACTGTTGTCGAGACCGAACGTGAAAAGCAAAATGATCTGATTAAGCTGACAGCTGCTTTGATAGCAAGTCTTAGAAACACCTGTGTGTCCTGAAATTTTGATGTGGATGATGAGATCTGTTTTATGCCAAAGTCTTCTCCTCCCCCTCAGTCGAGTCAGTATCAATATACAAAGAATATTTTGACTTCACCACAGCTTTGATGTTTCGGCTTCATACGCCGCTCTCATTATGTTGGATGTAAAATGCCACAGTGACAGAGGATAAATTGCAAACCGTCTGCTTTAATTGAAGGGTATTTACAGACAGAGGAATCAGAAGAAGTACAGACTCATTTTTAAATTTGTCTGTTGACAAGGTCAAACAGGGATCCTCATCTGACTTAGACAATATTCATTTATCGCTTTTAGTTTGTAGTTAACTATCTATGATTTATATAAGCAGCTGACATTAATGTGGCAAAACAGAAATGAACTGTGTTTTGGTTTAGTGAGTAGTATGGCAACATACTGTAAATGATGTCTACATTATCCCTTAAATTCATGTTGGTGACTGATTTTTTTTTTTTTTAATTAGCTTTTTCCTCAACCATTTATACAGCAAATGTCGAAAACAGTTCTTTCACACCTAAGTGGCTCCCAGTTTCCCAATAATCATCTATCTTGGAAGTTAAGAGGGACTTAAATTCCTACTCATGCTTCCTGAAGCAGTAAACTGCATGTTTTTTTCCGCTACATCATAAATATAAGTCACTTTTCCTGTGTCTTCATCAAAAAAAAAAAAGATTTATATTTTATATTTCTTGGTTTCATGATGGTGCCCCAAAGTTTTTCATGAGTTCAACAGAAAACCATTCTGATATCTGTCTATGTAGATGGAAACCTTATTTCAATTCAGCCAGTCAAATCTTGCATAATGTGAGTGTTCTATCACAGGCGGAGCAGACGGTCGCACTGAACCACACAGAAGCAGCTACAAAAGAGCCACAGACAACAGCTCACATAAGCTTTTCTGCTAAACTCTTCTTCTTCTTATCCCCTGTCTTGTCCTGCACTGTAGCTTGTTGAACCAAACTGAACTACACTGCTAACATCAGATATGTTGCTAATTAGCTGCTCAGCTGCGGCGCATTAAGCAGCACATAAATGTACCTGCAAATGTCACTCGGTCTGTTTAAGTGCTGCTGTTTTCTTTACTCTTCAAAACCACTAACAAGGCACTGTTTTCTACAGAGCTTCTTTGCTTCTCCTTCCCTGTGGTGAACGTGCACTCTGGCAGCCCGCCAGCCGCTGTCAATCATAGACACCAACACACAGAGCAGGAGCATATCTGATATTTCCCCAAACACCTTGTTTTCTTCCTTTGGATAATATAAAATAAAATAAAAACATTTTAAAGTCTGTGGTACTGGAGATGATGCTTAGAGTGTATCTCCTACATACTGTATCTCACATCTCTAAAAACCACTCAAATATATGTTCAGCATCTGGTTCACACTGAAGATCTCTTGACCGAGATTTTGCCCTTTTATAGATTTTCACTAAAATTGTTATAAGCCCCCCCCCCATAGAGTTTAGGGTTTAGACAGGCAGGTAAAAAAAAAATCTGCCCTACAGCACTTTTATCAAAAGTCTACATCTGTACCACTGTGACTTAGTGTAGCACATGACAGAGTTATCTCCAAGGTGTCAAAACTGATAATGATTTGCATGTGAAATTCAAAACATTTTCCTCTCCACTGGCAGGAGGGGGATGAATAAACATAATTTGCTAAAAATCTTTGTGCATTCTGGGGCAGTTTCATCACTGTGAACTATTTTTTATGAGCTCCAATTTAATAATTTAAAATGGGCTGCTGTGCGTCTAAAAAGTTTCTGTAGGGCCTGGAGGGTTACTGTTCCTTTTCAGTGACTTCGTTGTCAAGTGTCTTAAGTTTGTTCTCTAGCCATTTTTGTTTTTGCCTGTGTTTATGACAATGAGTGTGCGCATGTATGTGCATATCTTTTCTACTGGCTCTCTCCTCTGTGACTGCACACAGCTATAACTCAGTTGCCTTGCTGTGCACGCACTGGAAGCACACTTCGTGCTGCAATCCACACACGCCCAGAGTGCTGCTGGGAAGCTTAGGGAATACTTCCCCTGTCTACACACATACACATACGCACACATGCTGTTCGCACTACTTATTGCCTCAGGTACTTGGCTGTGCTTTACTTGAGTTAGCACCGAGGTTAGTTGACTGAATGTGTACTCAGGGGGAAACCATTCTCCAAACAGCAAGGTTACAGTAATTCACATGACCTGCTTGATTCAAAACACGTCATGTGACATACTGTAAAATGTTTTCGCTTCATGTGATTCATGTAAACGACTTCAAAGATTGTACTAACATGTTTGTCAGATATCTATTGTTTGTATGTTGCCAAGGTTACCCTGTCCAAACAACACTACCCTGACCTAACCGCTGCTGTAGGGATTCACTGCTGAGGGAACCGTCTCTGTGGGTTTAATTAATCACCGCCACATGAATGGACCTTCAGGCATACTTGCCAGGACTGAAAGACTTTCAGAACTTTCATCCTGTCCTTAGTCTAATCACAGTTATGTCTTATGAAGAACTGAGACACTTTCCCTCTGCTTCACATCAGTGAGATTTTAACAGCTGTCTGTTGAATGTGAGGAGCTGAAGTTATTCCGCCTCAGGCTCGTAGCGTTCACTCTGCATTGTTCTCTCAGCTTGGATGTTGGTCGACTTTTTGATTTGTTAATGTTTCACAGATGAATAACTGCGTGTGTACAATGTTGTTTTGTTTTGTAAATGTGAGAGACTTTACTTTGGTATTTCTTAATTAGCCATAATAAATAATTGCAACTGTAGCTTTCATTACAGCTAAAATACAAACACTATTATAGAGAATAAAGCATTTTGTTTTGGTAAAATCTCATTGGTAATGTACATTATTACCACTGAATACATTATTATAGTAAATTTTTACACAGCTCCTCACCATTCAGAGCTAAAACACGTGCAGGTATTCTAGCTAGCTGACAGCATCTAAAGAAAGTAGTAATTTTATATTGGTTTAGCATTAAGCTTCATGTGTCATTAAAATTTAAAACAGAGCAGTTCAATATTTTGTAAAAGTATGCTTATTTGCTTTTTTGCAGTCAGTTGAGAAGAGACCTTTATGATGTCTGTCCGTTGAATATATATAGCTATAGCCCTCAGCCAGTTAGCTTGCCCGCAGCTAGTGAAGCAGCGAAGCCTGTAAAATGAACTTGTTGTACAACTATTTCTATATAAATTAAACAAATGAATAATAATGTTTAAATTAAATTAGAAATTAATCACGTAAATTTATGTAAACATAAACATGTCCTCAGATGTGTAAGAAAGGCACTGCATCGTTGGATTTTACAGAATACAGATCCTGTAACTATCACATTCCAAAGAAACTTACTGCAGCCTGAGCTCCTGCCTTTTCAGAGGCAGCTCTTTTTGTTTTGGTTCATAATGTAATCTCTTCACACCTGCCTTTGTGCTTTTGTCTTAGTCCTTACTTGGCTCTCTGCACAGTTTGTCACTCGTATGTTAAAACAATCTCCTCATGAATATTAACCTTTCCCAAGCTGCTTAAAACACACTAATGTTCAGACACGCACACACACGCACACACACACACACACACACACACACACACACACACACACACACACACACACACACACACACACACACCTACCTCTTTGTCTTACTATATTCATGGGGACTCATCATTGATAGAATGCATTCCCTCGCCCCTTCTCCTAACCTGACCCAGCACAACTGAATGTCTAACCCCTAACGTAAACCTAATTCTTACCCTAACACCAAATCTTAATCTTCTAACAGCCTTTAAATGTGCATTTAAGTATTTTGGGTCAAGCGTTTTCGTCCGGAACAAGGACCCTATAGGTATAGTGGGCTCCAGGGTTTCAACCCCCCCATCCCCCAAACACACACACAAATTTAACCTTGCCCTTTACATATGGTTTCACCAAGGTCCCAGCTTTTTCCCTCCTCTCCTCACAATAATGCCGTGGGTGTTTGAGGATTCTGAGTTCATGCTAATGTCTCACTACAAGATTTGTCTTCGTTTATTAGCCTAAAGTGTTCATTCATCTTTATCCTGCTCCTCTTCTTAAACTTAAAAGACAACATGATTTAAAACGGCTTAGATAAAAAATGGCACAAAACTACTACATGACAAACAATAATATTAATATTATTCAAAGAATAAATGATTCTTGTCACTCTTCTCCTAGCTTGCATTTCATTTCAATCTAAACAAGAAAACAAAACTGTTTATTATGTCTGGTAGACTGTGAATTGTTCCTGATAACCTCAGTCTGTCAGCAGCAACCTGAAATGTGAAGCTTTATAATGAAACTGGTCCATTTATTCTATTGTTGTATAGCTTCAATATGCTGCAGGGGACTGATGTCTTTGCTTTTAATGAAATTATTAAAAGACGATCCCAGAACCAATTTTCATTAGATTTAATTTCCTGCTGATTACGACATTTAATTGACAGTATGTCATTATTATCTATGACATGGAATTCAGTTTCACTCCAACCTTTGAAATTAGGTAAATTATTATGAAATATTATTTTCCCTCCATTTTCTTCTCTGGTCATTTTATTCTCTGCAGGAGTATAGGTGTGATAAGGTCAAACTAGTTTCTCTAAATTATACTGAGGCAACCTATCACACAGCTCACAGTGTTTTTCACCAGTTTCAGTGCACATCAAATGACATTTTCTTTTCTTAGCTTCATTGGGTCACCAGCAACCTCTCACCCCCCCCCCCACCCCTATGTTTTCACAGTTCATAAATATCACTGTGCTGTTCAATAATGGTAAAGCTCATCTGACTGTGGCACATTGCATAATTTCCCAACAGGTACTATGAGTCAACAAAATTGCTGTTAAACAAAAAACCTGGGGAAGCTTTTGTGTGTTTTTTTTTTTTTTTTTTTAATGTAGAAAAAAAATAAGGTTACACTTTCATTTCAGAGCGAGACACTGTAATCATGCAAGTGCAGTTGGGAAACTTTCATATATACTCTTCAAGATGATATCGTTTCATTTTTTTTTTTTTTATCAGCTTTACCTACTGCATTTTTGGCATTTAAAGCACAAGCCTGTGGGTAAAGCACCCTGACTATTAAGCACACTCAGAAGTTTGCCTCTAAAGTGCATTAAAACCTCCTGGAAGCAGGACAGAATTTTTAACAGACATTTTTTTATGGAGTCTGGACATGAACTGAGTCCATCAACAAGGACCACAAGCAGTAATAGACTGTTTTTCACGCTAAGCTTGTGTTAAATGTCTCTCTGCTCTCAGTGCTGTCAGTGTTGCTCAGCTATACGATGAGTCAGGGCTGCTCTCATTTTGAGCCCTTTCAATACAAAAGGAGGTCTTGTGTGGGTTGAGAACACAAACAGAGAAAGCTACACTTTCTCCAAAAATGATCACACATTACCACTTGATTAATGATTACAGGAAGCCTGTGTGTTTTGGTCTAAAGATACCTTCAGGGAAATTAGTTTCGCTTTCCCCTCTGTTGGAGGTCAAAGAGCAAAGTCAGCTACAGAACAGTTCACCAGCTGCTGGTAGGAATTGAATCTTTTGTTCAAGGACATTATAGCTTCTCATCATGTGTATGAACTCCGGTGCTTCTGTTGAATGACACAGAGTCAGTCTTTTTAAATCACAGGCCACCCTTCACCTGCTAACATATATTACAGCTCAAAGAAAACAGCATTTATCACTGTGATTATATTAGCGCTATCAATTTTCCACATTCCTTAAATGTCATCTTACGCACAACCTCACTGGAAGGTTGAGAGGCTGTGGCCTAGACAAATACTCATGCTATTTGTCTTCCTGTGCCTCCTAGAGACTCCAGGGAGAGGAGAGGACGGTCAGGCGGACACATCATTCTCTGATTCGTCGCTGTTCGCTCACTGGGGTCAGGAGCTCAGCCCGGAAAACCGGCGGGTGGCGTTAAAGATGTTCCAGTACTATGGATATAACGGCTACCTCAGTGATCGCCTCTCTCTAGACAGGCAAATACCAGACCTGAGGCCTGATGGGTAAGAGTGCAGGCAGAATGATGCTCAAACACTGTCATTTTTATATATGCTACTGGCATCCACACTAGATGCTAGCTGTTGGTATAGTATCCTATGTTGATTTTGATTGTGTGTAAACTGATGTTTCTCCTCACTTGCTTCTCTTGGTGATTACATTTGCCCTGAAAAGGTGCAATACTACATAAAAGTATCAAAACCAATGTGTGGTGCAGTGTAATCGTGGTATCAGTTAATATGTTTGTGTCTTCATGTAGGAGTGGGCAATTAATTCCTCTATCACAGTGCAGTGTATGTAATTTTATATTGTGATGTGATAATGAGTCTACAGCCACGCTAGAGGCACTGTGAGGCCGTGCACGAGCTTAATGCTCACAATCACAATGCTGACATGCTGTTGTCAAGCAGATATCGCAGATCATCATGTCTGTACTGTGCCATGTAAATATTATATCATGGTCCATGTTTACCAGCCATGTTGTAACATTTAGTAATTAGTAAAAAAAAATAATAATTAAGTACAGCGGAGGCTGATTGACACTTTGTAGGTATTTGGTCATAAAACAATGTATTTGACCAGTTGGAATTTTGCCCTGATGGTGGCGCTAGATGAACAAATGTCATGGTGGCTTTAGAGATATGTCAGTCTGGACTAAGTAGCTGACGGACTGACATCGCCATCCCTGACTTTTTTTTTTTAATCCTATATTAACAAATATCTGCAAATATGATCTAACACACCCAGAGATATTAAAGGGGTAGCCACCATGCTATAACCAGCATGGTAAACTTACATTGTCTCAGTGCTGCAACTAAGTATAGCTACAAAGTTGTGAATTCATGCCCATTATAATTTCCCAGAGCCCGAGTTGCCGTCTTCAAATGAATTGTTTCATCTGACCAACAGTCAAACAATGAAAGAACTATGGAATTATGGCACTTTTGCTTGAAAAATGGGACAATTAACCAACTATCAAAATAATTTCTAGTTAGTTATATCGCAAACGATTAATTGAAAGATCATCAGTGCTGCATCTACAGTGCTGTTCTGTGCTGTTTTTTAAGTTCTGAGGACCTTAAGAGGCAGTTGCTCCGCAGAAGAACACACTGTTGTTCCCTCTCAAACACTGAGTGCCTCTAAGTGAAAACCATTAAAGAAAAAGACTGTACTTCTGCCTACAGCATTCAGTGCAAATACCTGCTGTTGAGTTGATTATATCATGTAGACGGATGAAAACTCTATTACTTGACAGTCAGCTTGATCAAGGGGTGATTCTTATTGTACCAATATGTCACACGTCCCCATGGATATCTGAAGCTGGCAGGAAAAAGGACATACTTTCCATTCACAGCATATAAAGTAATGGACATGTGCCTTTCAAAGCCTTCTGCTGTTATTCATGCACTGTGGGCACTTTGATTAAGTCCTAAGTCCTTTACAGGGAATTGTTCAGACCTTGCTGGCTGGCTGTGACTCTGTGACTGGTTTTCAACACAGCTTATATGTTCACATCACCAAGGTTACAGCAGCACACTGACATCCCGGTGCGAAAGTTTACACAGCTCAGAGAACTTCGGGGCATTTTCGCCACTGCACATCACTAAACTCCCTTCAGACCATCCGTTCCCACTAATACAGGCTCTGTACACTCATCCAAAACTGTTCCAGGGGATACATTAATCACACACATTTTGAATCCATGTTTTCTTCACACATCTCCCAAACAAAGTGCCTTAACCATGCTTTTCTGTAAATAAAACATGCTCCTGTCAGTAATTAACAGCGTGATATGGTAACAGCCATGTGATTGTGGTTATATTCCACAGGCAGGTAAGACACCAAAATCCCAGAGCAATTCAGTCTTCACGATTAAATTAAATTAAATGGTGATGTCAAAAAGATTATTATGGGGAGTTTGCAACAGATTTAGCCACCACCATCCACATACTGTTATTGAGGAAATAATTGCATGATGCATAATGCATTTGTGTCATTCCACACAGAAAACATCAATTTCAAAAAACATTATCTGCAGCTTTATGGCCATGTTTTTACAGCTCACTCTCTTATTTCTTAGAAACGAGCATCAGTCTTCTCTTGGGAGAAGAGGTCGGCCTCCTCATTCACAATGAAAATGTCAGGACACATTGTTTTAAAAGGAAAAGAGAGGACCTTGACTGACAGTCCTTAGCACATGGCCTTTTATTTATTGCTCCAAAACCAATCCCTTTTATAACTGCATCACTATTGCAGTAGCAATCTGATCATTATATTTCCAAATATCTGCTGGCCATGAACTTGTGCCAGTGCCTACATTTATACCTTGATTCATGACAATAGGGTCCTGATACAGTCTGCCAAGTAGCTGGGTTGGCATGAAATCTGACATTCCCCGCCTCTCCGGGAATCAATGTCAAATGTATCTGTTAATCCTTCAGACAAGATGTAGATCTAACCATTGCCTCACCAAGGATTTGTTATTTCTCCTCCACAGGTGCAGAAACATCACTTATCCTTTAAACCTTCCTCAAGTGAGCATTGTGTTCATTTTTGTGAACGAAGCCTTGTCCGTCATCCTGCGGTCCATTCACTCAGCCATCAACAGGACGCCCTCCCACCTTCTCAAAGAGATAATCCTGGTCGACGACAACAGCAATAACAGTGAGCAGCATCATTTTTAATACAGCAATTGACCGTTTGTTAAACCCCCCCTCCCCAAACAGTGTGCATTTGTAGCAAGGTAACTATAGGCTATTCAGGCCTATTCAAGCTTTGGGTTTCTTGACATGTTAAGTTTGCATGTGGCTTCAGCAAGAAAGATACTCTGCATTTAAAGGATTTGGCGGCAGTGGAAGTATAAGGATAGATTTAACAACTTTCTGGGTTTTAACATCATCGGTTAATAATTTTTTAGAGAATCCAAGGGTCACCTACAGTATGTGACCTCAGTGTATGCAGAATCAGATCACAGACAGAGATTACTCTTAAAAGCCAAAAGAAACCAATGTGAGAATATGATTTATTATTATTATTGTGTGAGTTTGACTTAGGTGGAGGAACTTTGAGGCTGTTGGCTCCTAGTCTCACCCTTTCTTGACGATGTCTTGTGATCGTCATTCAGTTGCACACATTTCAAATGACTGGTCAGATGCTTATTGCCAATGTGGCTGACCTTTAAACTTGTTTTTTCAAACCAATTTTCATAAAGAAAAAAAATGGGGGGGAAAAAAATGATTTGTTGATAAAAGTCCTTCAAATGTTCATACAAACTGGCTTCAGCACTACACACCACACGCATGCCGGTGCTATAAATCCTTGGGTGCCACCATAAACACAGTTCTTCTTCTGATGGTTTTTGGCATTTGGCAAACAGCTTTTTGGTGCATTAATGCCACCTTCATGTTCATTACTTGCAAATGGATTCATTCACCAGTTCAATGAACAGTGCTCATTTAGCACATTCATGCACAACACTGATCACAGTGTTGCCACCTGTCACACTTTTAGCTCAGAATATCCACTGTCAAATACAGTGTCTCACGCTGACCAAAACTATGTAGAATATCGGCTCCTTTTCCTCTTTTACCTCACACTATCTCCACATTGAGAGAGGTGCTGTGCACCATTTACACATGTGGCATAGTGGTAACTTCACTGTTTCGATCTTCTGATGTGGCATTGTGATCTTATGGTAGCCTTATCAACCTAAACCTTTTTCCTCACAGCAAACAGGCGAGCTGTTGCTCACAAGTTCCAAGTTTATGCAGTGAAACGGTTTAAGGAACCAAGCTGCCGTGTTCACAATGAGTCAAGCACTTTCAAACCTTTCAGCACATTTTTATGTTTATTTTTTATGTTGTTTCCTCTGGAGAATGACTTTTTATTCCTGGCATGTCAGCTGAGTTATTAAAGGTAGTTATCAATTTTGCTGCTTAAATGTAATAATATTTGCAGTAGTGTCATTGCTGGAAGCATAGAACTTGTCAAATCACTGAAGTAAATAAAAATAAGGCAACAGATAATAGGCCTAATAATGAAAAAACTGTTTATTGTACTCAGCTTATTAGTTACTCTGCTGTTGTTTTCTCAGTGCAGAAATATCTTTATCTTTATGCATTCATAGGTATAGCAGTGGTTAATGAACCATAAATTCTATGTGTATTTGGATGTACGCCTGTATTTTGGTTTGCTGTGTCATTGCCTTTTGGAACTTCACAGTGCTTCACAGTGGTGGAATCTTTTTTTCCCCTCAAATTCATTTGATGGGTCATCTCACCCAAATTACCAATAAATAAATAAACAGATACATTCAACTAGAAATGAAACTGTTGTCACTTTTCCCTCATGGTGTCTGGCCACTTAGATAGCTAGATTCAATTTGAGATATCTGTCTCTAAAATTCCACCAATACAATGGAGGTGAACGGAATTATTTGGTACTGCGTTAACATCTCTTTCCACAAACAGTGCCATTGTTACTCCACACAACACAGTGTCATCCATTTTCACTGGAACTACTTTCTACTGCAAAAATAGTCCCTACAAAAACTGTCAATCATGAGGTCTGTGGAAACCAACCCACCAATACCCACCCACCCCCCCCGCCATCCTCACTGGACAATGGCTTCCTGTCCTTATGAATCCCATTTTAACCCCTGAACAAAGTTTGAAACTAACTCATGGAGCTAATGTTATCATTTCATTCCAGCTGGCTAGAAAATAAAGTCTGCTTTTTTCTATATCTGAAGTGAAGGACCCAATTTTTAGTTATCGTTGTAAACTGTGCATCACATGTGCAACAGTTGGAATTCAAACAACCATTTCAAAAAGTACTTTTCATCAGCTTTGTGCTAAAGGAGGCCTATAGTTTAAATATCACTGCTTGTGTGGAGAAATCGGTATCTGTGATATGTACTGCTCCTCTCATGGCCTCTAGACTCCTTTTAATGTTTTTAATTCGAGTCTGTGTTCACTGGATTGAACCGATAGATGAATAACACTAATTAGCTGCAGAGCCTGGATATTTGCCCTGAGGCAGATAACAATCCAGCAAGGTGATGAAGTGTTTGCAGATATCTTGTCTGCATTTGCAACCCTCACCCATACATCTGCATGCATTGGATGTTGTGTAAACAGTATTTGGTCGAAAAGATATCCAGTATATGCTGACAATGTGCAACTGCTGAGCTCTGTTCGCCCATTATTACAGAGACTGGCTGTGACTGATGTGTGAGAATACTAAAAGGAGACTTTAGTCTGCCGTGCAAAGCACAATAAGTTGTCTTGAAGTAACCTGTGAAAAGTGGACCTTGTAATTTACAGTGTAAGGCTTAACGACATTACAAAGGCAGAAAGCAGGCTATAAAACGGTAATGATACTGTGCCAAGGTCATTTATAGGCAATACACATTTAAATGGGCTGTTCTGCTTGTAACAAGGACTGAGACAACCATTAGGGGCAATCAACATGGCAAATACTGGCACTGGGAAGAATATGTTTACCAAAGTCAATTATGCAAAGCATGTAGCGTGGCCTGTAGCTTGCTGGAAGAGAATATAGATCACTTTGGTATTGTCTTGCTAACGTGTCTCAACATGTTGGCAAAAGAATGATCTCTTATTGACCAGGAAGGTGAATATATCCAAAGTTATCCATTCATTAAAAAATGAAAAGGTGAAAACCCAAACGTTTGCTCCCATTCCTCCTAGCACAGGAGGATTATCACATCACATCTCATAAACATTCATATTTCATCACGTAATTGAGAGCTAGGAGCAGTCGCCTTTAGCTCCCTCAGATACCCAAATCATGCACTGACATTTTGCTGGTGGCATTTCACCCTGTTTGCTTGAGCACTCTGTCACACTGCGTCTGATAGGCCTGGTGTTATCATTATCACCATGACTGTGAATCTTATCTGTGCTAAATGTCATTAGCCCGCTGACCCGTGATGCTGCTGAGATTGCTGAAGGGGTCATCGTCCACAGCTAACCTCCCAGGCATCCACAGCTTTACATTAGTCATCCGCCACTGTCACAGCTCACCTCCGTGAGGCATTAGCATGCAGGAGAATGTGTAGCCATCAAGGGAGAGAAGGGCAAATTGACCTAGCTGATTCTGCCTTAATTGGATAATGTCCCAAGCTGTGGCCCAAGAAAGGCTTGTCTGTGTAAGAGCGAGGTTTTGAGAAGGGCTCACTTATTAGACAGGCTGTCAGAGGGCTTATGATTCAATACTTTAACTGAAATGATTAATACCAAGAAGTCTTGTATATGTGTGAGGGTGGACGATTTGGTGGCGAGCAACTAATTTCAAGCAAAATGTGCTTTGTCTATAAAAGAAATTAGTGGAAATGTCCATGACAATCTCTAATGGCCCGCAATGACTTCTTCCATTTGCCTGTTTTATCCTTTAAAATGTATAAATATTTTCTAATTTACTGACTTGACCAAGAAAAACACCAAATATTCCCATTTGAGAAGCTAAAACCAGTGAATTCTCTACCATTTTTTCTTAAAATTAAAACAATTACAATCAGATATTAAGATATTGCTGATTGTTGTCAATCGACTAATCAATGAATCAACTTGTCTTTTCAACTCCAATTAAGCTCAAGACCTGTATATTCATGTTTAGCATTTACAGCAGGTGACAAGTTATTACTGATCACTTGCTTCTCTTTGACACGTTCATCCAGCACCTCAGGTGTGCAAAGAAGTTCTAGCAACTGTTTAAAACCAGTTTGACATCCCGCAAGCAGTCTCTGCAGGTCTAGCCAATGAAAGCTGAATACACACAAAAGCTGGGACAATATCAGCACAAGCCAACAAAGCCGAGTTTACAGCACATACTGGCATAAAATAAAAGCAGAGCCCATTTGTACTGGAACTTCAGCGGCATGTGTTAAATGTTTTTTACAAACTGCCAATGGAGCCAGGGTTCGATATGAGCCTGTTGGAATTGTGGAGGACGAGCGAGTATCAGTTGGATATTTTAAACATGGATTTTCACAACCGCAGAGTTGTGTAGTCAGAAATTGCCAACTTGTGTAGTGCTAAGTACACAGCAACTGTGAGACCTGTATCCATGCCGATTTGCCATCTGCTGGGCCAGCAATAACGCCAGCGTGGTAATCAGTGGTGTTTAGTTTAAACACGCAGGAACAGAACATAGAGTATTTGGCACATAGACCAACAAGCTCTGTTCAGACATACAGTAACACAGAGTGATGGAGCGGCAACAGGTCGTAGATGAAAGGACACAGTTTATCCCATTCATCAATCAGAGATCCTTTGCCTGGTTATAAGCAGAACTACATATGAATCTCACTGTCACAATTCAATTCTGTGCACACTAAGAGAAAAGCTAAAGCTTTATAAGACTATAAGAGAGTGTTGTTGTGAATTAGAAAAACAATATCCATATTCAGGTAGTTATACACATTTTTATTCCATGTTATTTTGTCATATTGCACTGAGGATAGTATAGAGGTGAGCTAAATGGCATGTTCACCATTTCGTTGCTCACCATCAGCTTTGCTCTTTATCTTCTGAGACACACCTTTACTTGTTACATTGAGAATGTGTTCCTGCATAACTGCACAGTGATGTAAGAAACCTGTTCGCATATTGTTCTAGTCCAACTCCATCCCAGAGCCCATTGCTTTCCAGCTGAGCTTCAGCAGGATATCGGTCCTGAAAGATTGATGACTGTTGGCCATCAGCCATTCCTGGTGTAATGAACTGTGCTTTATTATGATTTGTTATGAGGCATAGCACTTCATCTTTCTTGTTTTCAATTCACTCGCACCTCAGAATGTCTTAATTATTAATAGATTAGGAATTATTATAGACAGAGTAATCTGGTGGAACGTCATGAGCAGCTGCTTGCATGAGTAACTACAGTAGCTTTTCTCTCCGCAAACCTGAATTAGTAAAACTGAGTGTTTCTGAGCCGTGGCCTTCCTGGTCCAGAGTCCCTCTGCTTGAAGTTCTGAATATCTAATCAAGGGCAGGTTTACACCCGGGATGTTAACCGATTGCAATCAACAAAGAAGGACAGAAAACCAATCACTGCTCGTCTGAGTGGGATGCTATAATACTAAACATACATGTAGAGTACCATAGAGGTTCATGTTCAATGTAGCGCATATAGTGTGAGTATTATTCCTCTCAGGACTTGTTGATAGCAGCAGTTCATAATTTGAAATGACCAGCAGCTCCAATGGTATGATAAGTGAAACTCTATTTCTGACTGTGATATATTTTTACGAAATAATTGTATTTGTAATATTTGTATTTATTGACTCATGATGTCAGTTCTTGCCAGCATGTTTGAGGACATGCTGGCAACAACAGACATCACAGTCCTACAGTGGGTTTGACAGGAAACCAGCAAAAACAATGTGTAACGGGTAGAAAATATGCTAATATTAAGTCATGAGCTGAATGAACTGAATGCAGACGGGCAGCGGCTGAAATAAATGAAAAAAACAAACAAAAAATAGTAATGAAAATAAGAAAACAATTTTTAAAAAGATCTAAACCAGCGTAATTTCTATCAAGCCATCTTGATTTTTTTTCTTTTTAGTGTGAATGCCTATGGCAACCTTTCACCCTCAGTTCATCATCAGCCCAAAGCTGTGAAGCTGTCCTCGACATGAAAAATCATAATCCTAATCATTCAATACTCATAATGGCCAAATACTATTTCGATTTTTAATTAAACTGATACATTGTTATTTTCTTATATTCAATAAAAACAACACACACTATACTTGCAATGTTGACATTTAACTTTTTTATTAACTTTAACTTGACTAACCTTTCACTAAATCAAGATGCCTTTGAGAGTGTATCTCTATCTACAATATTTATACAGATGGATGTCACAATAGTACAGTCTGTCTTATCTTGCAATACTGTTGCTTGCATACTTGTAAATAACTAGACCTACCGCCTTGTAGTTGTATGCCTGCGCCAACCAGTCAAGTTGCATTTTACATCCATGACTGTCCAGATATATAGTGAAGACTTTGAAGAAATTTAAAAAAGGGATTGCGTTTGCACATTATGACATTATGATGTCACAGTGAAGTTGACCTTTGGTTTCAAGTTTAAGTTTATTTGTCATATGTACGTTTACACAAGGTTTTACCGAATAAAAAATGTCATCACTTCATAATTTTATCCTATTAGAGATTTTTGTGAAATTTTGTAATCAGTATATGAATTTTTGAGTTATGGCCAAAAATGGGATTTGTGAGGTCACAGTGACCTTGAACTTTGACCTTTGACCACCAAATTTTCATCAGTTCATCCTTGAGTCTAAGTAAATGTTTGCACCATGTTTAAAGAAATTGCCTCAAGTTAATGAGATATCACGTTGAACCTCTGAATAAACAGTACCTAGATATGGAAATTCTTATATTAAATTCTTGTATTTTATATTAAAATTCACTGGTGTGGAGGCATGAATTGATCTGCTATGAGATGTGCTCACCAACAGGTGCCAACTTTAGCTACTTTTCTAACAGAACTCTTTTTCCAGTGTTGATGGATCAGAAAATCTAACTTTTCTTGACTTTATAAAATGCCGCACCTCTAAAGAAGCCGGGCGAAGCATGATTTCACGGCGACTGATTTCTGTCTGTTTGCAACTGCTCCCCATTCCCCTTAAAAAACTCAAAAGGTACCACCAGTAAAAAGTAAAATAGTGAGCTCACAGCCTCAGGTAATTTATGATGAAACACTGTGCTGATAAAAGTAAAAAAAGATTTTTCAAGCTTTATTCTGTTGATAATAGAGTATAAAGTTATGATATGGTGGTTTTGCTTACTCCCTGGCTCCTGCTGTCATTTGACAGTAAACTCAAAAGCGTGGCCTTACAAGGACAAGGTATTTTTGGTACACTTGCCTTGAAATTTTTATACTTGAACCACATGGGAAACCTTTAATATTCTACCATAATTTATGTATTTTTTAGAAAATTTGCAGAATTATTGCTAACACTTATAACTTGTAAGGAAGACTATAGCACTGACTCTTTTGTCCTGCAGGGTATCTCACCACACAGTATATATCTCAGGTAATAATGGAGGTAAACAGTGAAGCCAAACATTAAACTAGACGGATGTCCTCCATCTCCTTCCCCCGTGATTTGAAAAGCATTGCAGGCTGAGTCTTCTATATTGCAATATCCCGTTATGACTGGTAAGCCCCATGGAGGTCTGCAGTGCTGGCTCAAGCTGCTGCCTCTTTGGTCCAGTGATCAAAGCAGTGAAGCGCAAGTATTTTTGGACCAATAAAATACTGCCCAGTGAAGGAGGACATGACAACATCTTGTGGGTGGAAGTTTGTTCACAAGCTTACTCACCGATCTCAAACGGGATCTTCAAAAACTGCTCAGATATTAATGTAAAATTCCTGTGTCTGTGTGCTTTGCAGATGAGCTGAAGGAGAAGCTGCAGGATTTTGTGTCTGAAACGAACAGCCAGCGTCCAGGGTTCATTAAGATGGTGCGGCATGCCAAGCAGGAGGGTCTGATCCGGTCCAGAGTGAGTGGGTGGAGGGCTGCCACTGCCCCAGTTGTTGCCCTGTTTGATGCCCACGTCGAGTTCAGCGTCGGCTGGTGAGTCACACACAACATGTGCTGCATGAGGTTAGCACAGCTCAACACAAGAGCGCTGGTTCTTGAGTCATATCACCCTGTGTGGGTTTACTGAAAATAATTTAAAAACAAAGAGAGCAGATTGGCTCATTTTCTAGAGACAGTATTCTGTATCTATTACAAAACCTTTCATACGATGTACGTATAGAACACGCTCTGTGCACAACATCACAACAATCACTAATCTGCCATGGTACTCTAAACTAATGTGATTTTATACCCTTATTGTCCAAATGCCTAACTTCAAATGATCAAGACATGAACGTGTTAAATCAATAGCTCTGCATTTTCCAAAATACCTTTTCACTTTCTAAAGAAAGACTAGATGATAACATCAATGCCACTCTCATGTCTGTTCATATGTCTGTTAAATAAAAGGCTAGCAAGCAGCCAGTTAGCTTAGCTTAGCACAGAGACTGGAAACACAAGGAAACGGCTAGCTTGGCTCTGTCTGAAGATAATAAAATGTGCCTACACTTTGTTTTTTACTGTTCAAGGAAACAAGACAGCACTCATTAATTAGTAAGCTTTCTTCTCAGCCTACTCTCAACAAGAAAGAAAATGAGCTTATAATTATTATACTAAATCTTTACATGATATTCTTTTGAATTAATATGCTTGTAGTCATACATATAGAGCATGAAGAGCTTTGATCCCTTTTGCGGATATTCAACAGTAAAGTGTGAAGTGTTTGAATAAAACAAACAAAAAAAATCTTTCAGTTTATCTGATGGGAAAAAATGCTCTTTCAGACTATAATAAATTGAACTGAATCATCTCTTGAAATTGTTTTTTAAAAGGGGCCCTTACATGACAGACATGATCACCAAGCTAATGGAGGAAGTCTGTCAAAACAAACAGTCACAATAAAATTACTTCCTCTCTCCATATTTGAAGGGCTGAACCCATTCTGCAGAGAATTAAAGAAGACAGAACCCGCATCATCTCCCCATCATTTGACAACATCAAGTACGACACGTTTGAGATTGAAGAGTATCCGCTGTCTGCCCAGGGCTTTGACTGGGAGCTGTGGTGTCGCTACCTCAACCCACCCAAGTCCTGGTGGCACAAGGGCAACAAGAGTGCACCAATCCAGTAAGTGAACACCACAGTGTCTTCGTATCCTTATTCAAATATGATATGATTAATATAATATATGTATATACATATTATCTGAAGTTAAGTAGATGAATATCAAATCTACAAAAAGGGTCATTTATGCAGCATTCATGACAAAATTATATGTTATACAGGGTCACATTTCTCCTCTCCTTGCGGCTGTTTCTATAGCAACTGAGCAAAGCTAACATTACCTGTGCAGACAACAGCAACAGACAAATAAAACTGATCTCCATTATCTTCAATCCCCCAGGAGCCCAGCCCTGATTGGCTGCTTCGTGGTGGATAGGCTGTACTTTGAGGAGATTGGGCTGCTGGATGAGGGGATGGAGGTGTATGGGGGAGAAAATGTGGAGCTGGGCATCAGGGTGAGTAATAATGTCATTCGCCATGGCCGTAGGCCATTTTTCATCCAGGTAATATGTGGAAAATTAACTATGATAATGACAGTTGATGGTTGTTAGAAGCAAGGTCAACGTGGGCCTGACTCTCTTCTTTGTATGTAAAATGCTAAATTCCTTGAAAAAGTGACATTTGGTTTTATATGATGTGGGTGGCATTTAAAAACTGTGTAGAGGTGGAGTGGCAGTTATTAAATTCAAATATGACATGGTCAAGCCATATACTAGGTTTTGACCTAGTCTTGTTTCTGTTGTTGACCTAAAAATCCAATTTTTATATGGTGACTTTACATATAATTGAATCGAACTTACCATTTGTAAGTTTTTAATTGTACAACGTGAGCTCAATGCTGCGGACAAAGCTCCTAAAGTGTCAAAATCAATAAACACTGTTCATGTATGTGTTTTTTCTTTAGCTTTTGGACAGGAATGGAGGTCTATGATGAGACGTTGGCTATGTAGGAAATAATTGTTAGTAGGATCAATTCATTGGGATTTGTTTACAATAAGAAAATGAAAGAATATCATCAGCCTGTTTTTTTAAACCCTTTTAAACAGGCAAACTAATGTAATGCCAGTTAATACATGCTTTGACAGGAACAAGTGAATACAGTGGAAGAAATTATCCTTTAGCGAGTATTCAAAACACATTGTGACCTGCTCTCTCTTGTGTCATCCTAGCTAGAATAAATAATCACCTCTAATTAAGTCTGAATGATCACCTTCATCCCCTGGTGATTCCACAGGAACATGTGAGAGTTGTAGGACTCAAAGTCATCGTTACTGTTAGCAGTGATGTGTGACCACAATGCCGAAATTGTTCAAAGCAAATGGATGTACTGTCTCTCTAGTTGTGTTACAAATTATGGAAGGCCACAAGGCACCACATTAGAATGATAATGTAAACTTGAAATTGCAGTCCCACAATAGTTTTGTAGTTTTTTTTTTAAGTATATTTTTTTGGGCTTTTGTGCCTTTATTGGACAGGATAGTGGAGAGAGACAGGAAATGGGGAGGCAGAGAGAGGGGGAATGACATGGAGCAAAGGCCGTCCGATGCGGGACTCGAACCGGGGCCAACTGCAGCGAGGGCTGTAGCCTCTACACATGGGGCGCCTGCTTAGACCACTACACCACACGACGCCCCAGTTTTGTAGTTTTTACATATGTATCTGTAGTACGAGAGTAAAAAATTTAAATGAAATTGCAGTAATCATATATTATATTATTTTCATATTCTATGACCATATTAAAATAATAGATATAATAATAGAAAATAGAAAAACCTATTGTAATGCTTTGATGATTAGGGAATTGCAGGCAAATTGGTGTCCCTCCTTGCGCTGGTAGTTGGAGTAGTATTCATTTTCATTATGACACCGTTAGAGCCTGGTGACATGTAAGCGTAAAGGCAACAGATTGGGGGTGCTGTTTCGCATATAGCATCTGAATCCATGTTTCTAGAACCCTAAAATGTTATTCCATTCATATCTCAATGTATAGAAAGGGCATTTTTTAAGCAAGTCTCAGAATTTCTATCATGAAACAACCTCCTTGATCCAAATCCGTCGGGCTTTAAGAGTGGCCACTCCACTGAAACGTCTCTGTTGTCTGTGACAGAAGCCATATGGGCAGCTAGAGCTGCAGGTCAGTCCTCAGCTCTTATCTTACTGGATCTATCAGCAGCCTTTGATACAGTGAACCACCCTACCCTGCTGTCCATACTCTCCAACATGGGAATCTCGGGCAAAGCACTTTCTTGGTTTGAATCTTATCTCACTGGGAGCTCTTTCAGTTTGTCATGGCAAGGACAAACATCCTTATCCCATCCATACTGGGACCCCTCTGCTTTGCAATAAACACTTCCTCCTTGGGTCCAATTATCTGCTCCCGCTACAATGGGTTCAATCTTTGAAAATGAAATGTCAAATGCTGATGTCATTTTCAAATCATTTCATGTCACTTTCAAAATTGCATTTTAAGTGACTTGAATATTACTTGCATCAGTGGAAAATCAGGTTAAATTTGACATTTGAATATTGTCCACTGTACAACCAGGTATGACTTTGAAAATTTAATGTCAAACAGCTTTTCCATATTCATTTTAATATGGCCATAGAACGCCCATACAAGTATGTGAAAAAGGAAATGCAAATTGGATTATTTCATTTTCATTTTCATTATTACTCACATATATATATATACACATACATATGTGGTAAAAATGAATGTTTTTTGGGGAATTTTCAAGTTTACAATTATATTAATATATTCCCAAGGCTTCCATATATTCTTCTCACAGTACTATACTTAATTTGTACTACATCATCAGCTTTGACTGGGGGCTGAAAATTGCTCGGTGTGTGTTCAGTTCAGCAGTACCACAAGCAGATGGGCTGAAGAAAGAACAACCCTCCTTAGGGATAGCTAATGATAACTCACATCTACTGTACAAAGATCATTAATGCAGCTATCAGCCAGTTCAATAGCAGCGAGAAGTGAGGGACAACTCCTCGGCTGCACTCTCACTAGATTGCACTGTGAGAAGGAAATGGAGACAAGCTTACAACAGGACGTCGAATGTGGAAATATCCATCCTCGCTAATGACACAGATGCAATCATCAGTAAAGAAGGGAGATTGGTCCCCTAAGTCATTTTCCTCCAGAAATTACATGCTTTTAGAATTCCTGTGCCTGATAATAGCCTCACTGACGGCTTTATAGCTGGACACATTGATGATTTTATCACATACTATATTATAAAACAGCGTTCTCCCCCTCCTTACGTATTAACAGTTTGATGAATCATTTTGGTTCATTGCTCTGTTTCTCAGTTTTGAGTTCAGTGTTGCCCTCCATGTTGTTTACTTGCTTGGTTCTGACAGACTGAAGGAACTCGCCCTTGCCTGGAGGTTAATGTTGTGTAGAGTTCAGTAATGCTTTTGGAACAGTGGGTGACACAGTGAGCTGAGAGCTACAAGACTGGAGGACCCTGGCTTGGCCCCGGATTAACAGTGCCAGAGAGCCCAAGCAGGGTCCGTCCGTCCGTCCGTCCGTCTGTCTGTCTGTCTGTCCGTCTGTCTGTCTTTCTGTCCGTCTGTCTGTCTGCAGTACATTGGTCATGCCTCCAGACCACCTGCCAGCACACAGACTGGCTGCTGACGGATCCTCTGAGACACACTCTAACCAGGCCAACAGCTACAGGCTTTGGCAGAGGCTTGAAAGGGCTGTCCTGGGTAGTGTGAGGGTGAAATGAACCGCTGCTCTCTGTTCACATTTGGTCAGAAAATGGAAGCTGAATTTTTCTACCACGATGTACAAAAAGTTGCATTCTCAGTAAGCACAGCAACACAAATGTTTCCGTTATTTTGTGTGTCAGTTTCATAAAACATCCTTCTGTACAGTTGTAGTGTAGTTTATATGTGCATATGTACCGCCACTACCACCCTCTCTATCTCTCTCTCTCCATTTCTTCCTCAACCCAACCGGTTGAGGCAAAACAACCGCCCACCATTAGCCGGGTTCTGGTCAATTCTTCCCGCCATTAAAAGGCAGTTTTTCCTTGCTCCAGTCTCCAGGTGTTTGCTCATTCGGGAATGTAGGGTCCCTGTAAATGATATTATAAAGTAAGGTCTCTACCTCTTCTATATGAAAAGTCCCCTGAGAGAACTTCTGTTTTAATTCAGCACCATATTAATAAAATTGACTTGACTTAACTTGTAGTAAATATGTATGAATGTAGAATTCCTACACTTTCCTGTAGACAAATACAGTATAAGTACCTGCAGTGCCACCTCTCTGTTAAATCCACACAGCAATGTAAGGTATCTAAAAAATTTTTACTTCTGCCATAATATATAACTGGGAGATTCTGTAACACCAGTTACAATAGGCACCAGTTACATGTTGAAAATATGGTAATCTAAATGCCATTGAAATAAAGGTTATAATCTGAAAAACTTAAATCCAGTTTTAACAGACTAGACATCTTTTTCCCCATAAATCCCCAATAGCCACATTGACTGTTCTGTGCTGGCGAAATCCACAAAGCTGTGCTACATGAAATTAATTTAACTTCAATATATTAAACCTTCAGGTTCGTATTTCAAGTAGCTTGCCAACAAAAGACCGATCAAAGACCGTTTAAGATTGAGCTGCCTGCCTTTAAGGTTCCAGTGATCTCTCGCTAGCTGAGCTGGGTACACTCTGCATACATTTCTCATCTGAAATGCCACTTTAACAATTTCATGTGATTCAGCTTTTTTCAGTCTCAATTGGTTAGACTGAAAAACTTTTACATCTGTCGGAGAGGGCAACTGCTAACTGTGATCAACACAATATCTGTGGTTTTACTGCCAGAGATTGTTTGATTTTGCCACTGCAGTAACAGCAGCATCTATATACAACTGAGATCTTGTCAATGAGGGGAAATTATGATTATGCAATCTGTGATGTCTTAAAATAAATTTCTAAAAGCTGTTGATTGAAAGTGTGGTCCTTGTCCACCTGGCCTGTCACAGCTGTCTTACAGTACTGGCTGTATATCTGAGCTTCAACTCACAATGTGTTGATTTGTTTTCAGAAAATCTGAGGAGGTGGGTGTTCAGCAAACCTAAGATTTAATTTTATTGTGAAGTGTCCCTTCAAGTCAGTAGAACACACAGCGAATTGGACAGGATCCTGAAACGGAATATAATTCAGTACAAATGGTTTCCTAAAACACCTGTGAATGCTGGGTAGTTTGCCAGTGAAAACCAGCCCGCAACAATGCATCACTAGAAGACCAAGGCAGACATCATCGCTCTCAACTGATGCCAGGACGGTTGTGTTGAGAAATTAGGATCATTGAGGGCTATGAAAAACAATTATGATGCAGGCTCTGTGCACAGTATTTACGAAAGGGGCAATAAAACACCATTACTGTCAAAATAATGATTTACACATTACAGTTTGCCCAAATGTGTCATATTATCTGGATGAGCATTTTGAATAGCAATGTGAAACATAGTGAAACGTTATTATACAGTAATATTGAGACTTTGGACACTTACATGGATTAGACCCTGGCAGATTGCACCGTGTGTAGCAGCTACCAATTAAAAAATAAAATAATTAAAATGATTGTAATATCTTCTAGAAGTGAATGCAACTAAAACAGAAGACATGGTCACATTCACTCAGCATTAACCAGTGACTCAGCTGTTTCTTATCGATCTGATATGCACTGTAGATGAACACTGTCAGAAAAACCGCATCAGTTTTTCACTTTCTTCCCTGCTGTCCTGACTTTCTCCATCATTTGAAAGGTGCAAAAGCTTCAGAGTTCTGTGTAATCAGACAGGATGAATGACAAAACGTTGTTCCATAATGACTCAGTCTGTAATTGTAGAACAGCACTGATTGAGTTTCATGACCCCCATGCTGCTGAAAATCTATTGAACCCCACTGTGTAATCTCAGACCAACAGGACAATCAATGAGAAAATCTTTTGTCTGACAGAGGTTATGTATCCCTCTAGTACAAGAATAAGAAATACGATAGCTTCATGCAATATAAAATCAGCATAGTGAACTACAATAATGTTGTTTGGACCATAATTTAACCCTAAAAAAACACATTTTGATGCAATATTTTGTATAATAAAAGAAAATAAATGTAGAAACGTTATACATAATAAGAGCCATATTAACAGTATACAACTGTGAGCTACCATGACTGCTAATAAACATCAGTCTGCTCACATAATTCTGATTGGCTTCATTACTCTAGCTCATTTAGAGCTGATTGCAAAACTATTTTAATTGCCTGTGAGGCATTATATGAAAAAGACCCACAGTTGATGGTTCAACTTTTAGCTGTTTGAAACCATACCAGCTTTAATTTTGTTTTAGTCATGTTTATACCTGCCCTATTTGATTATTACATTAATATCACTGTATTACAACTACCTAATGATCATAGGAAAGTATAGCAGGCTATCACTATCACTGCATGTATTGTTAGAGGATAAGCAACAATGATTTTCTATCATACAATATGAACTGTTGGACTAAAATATATATTAAATATGTAGAGATGTTATATGTAATATATAGATGTTATCAAATGGGCACTATGGTTGAGTTTAATTATATAGTACTGTGCTATATTACACTATAACAGCAAATTTCATTTTTTATAACCAGGCAAATTACACCCTAGTTAAAACAATAGAAGCTGAGTTGCTTTGATTAAAAAGACAGAATATGGGGCCGATGTCAGGAACTGTGTTGTTTTAACTGGCATCACAATTGTAGGGGGAAATTAAGACTGGGAGCAACGGCAAAACTTGTCCAGAGAAGGATTTGAAGAGAGGGTTGTGTTTCCCTTTGCCGTATCGTTGCCATGAGCAGCAGGGGAGTGATATACAGTTGGAGGACTTAGCGAACACAGTGTGGCTGCAGCATGTGTGGATAATGATGTGTGGTAGAGTTTCAGTAGCACGGAGTAGATACTGGTTGCAGTACCAATTCTGGTTGAAGTGTGGGCTCGGTGTAGTATACAACCCCTATTTCATTTTGTGCACTCCTTCCCTGAGCTTTTATCCTGGATTTTTTTGAATTCACAAGTCCATTTATCAGTGAACAATCTTTCTGAAGTCATCTCTCTCCAATAAGTTGATATTGGTGGTTTTTCTTTCTCCCCTGCTGAAAGTTATATTTGTTGCAGTGTGTATTGTGATATAAAAGTGGATATGCTTTGATTTACATATTTATCACCTCAAATAGTCAAACAGGTCCAACAGGAACTGAAAGTTAAAGTTCATGTCAAAAACTTTAGTTCTAAATGGGTTTTTCTCTTATTTTTGTTAGGAAATGTAAAGGTGATGGAGGTTTTGACCCATAGCTGTTTGAGTGGCTGCCTGTTTATTTCATGCACATGCACGAGGACGCACATAGATGAGGGTGAAACTACACACACTCCCACCGTCTTTACACTATTCCACTGATCTACAAATAGAGATAATCTGACATAATATGCAGCACTAACAAAGGCAAGAAAGAAGAAGACCCAAAGCTATAGTGAACATGACAATAACAACACATGCAAACAATACATGTTTCAAATTTGTAAGTAAAATCAGCTTTTAAAAGTGTTTTTATCACGTTCATTACACCTCGAAGATACACATGTGTTTTGATGTGTAACACTGATGTAAACAGAACTTTAGTTCGTTTTCAAGAAATCTCCACGGGGCACCCTGAAGTATTTCAGTAAACGCCTTATGAGCTCAGATATTTATTATAAAATCTTATGGTCCAATGTGAAAAGTCTTAATAAAGACATGCTGTGGAGAGTGAGAACGTGCTTGATTATGGTGAGAAATCTTTCACCCCTGAAGGTGTTGCTGTGTGGATAATATGCCAACATGTCTGCATGATTCACACTTTTTTGTGCTGATGATAACAGTTCTGAGGAGGAAGGAAACTGTTTAGATTATGAAAAATAAATCAAGTCCCTCATCACAAAGATATTTGTTCTCAGTGGGTTCAGTTTCACGTCCACACAGCAAAACTGTACTCGTCAGTGTTCCCACTGCAGCTTTTTATTTGGAAATAAGAAGCTCTGAAGTAGTTGCAACTGGTAAGATTTTCCTCAGTGCAGACATGCCAAGAGATACTCGACATTGACTCGACAGCTGAATTAAATTCTTTATAGTGTTGCCTCTGGAGGTAGAATCAGTCTACAGCATTACAGCAATCACAGTGGCATTTTAGAAGACTAATGAATTAGATTTGGACTAGTGAATATAAATGTAAAATATCTTCCTTTTTTTAATTAAATCTCTAAAATGTCTTTAGGTATTCATCATATCACTCTTTAGATTAGATAATCCTGAAATACTAAATAGTTTCCTGTTTGATTTCATTATCCACACTTTATGAAAGACGTCGGATGGTAATTACAGATACTTTTTTATTACTGAAACACAGTTTCTGCAAATATAATTCAACCCAAATTAACACATCACTGGTTACCCATGGTTGTGTATGTATAAAGTAATAACATTAACAGCCCCTGGATAATTGGATAACACAAACAACAAGTGAAGAAGCTCATCAACACCTCTATCCTTCTAGAAAGATCCTTCTTTTTAGTTAGACAGGATGTGATGTTAAGTGGTACATTAATAATTCAAGGCTATGAATCTTCACTTGGCTGTCCGTATGCAGCCCTGTCGCATTCAAATTACATTTATATGCATTTATTCTTCATTAGCGGTTTATGTTCAAGGGCAATGTTCAGAGTCAAGTGAGGGTCAGCAAAATCAAAAAGAGGATGGATTGGCATGTAAAACACTGACCCTCAATACTGGCAGCCTGTTTTCATTTCCCTTATCAATCTGATTAAACAAACTACTTTTTATTTTTTAAACTATTAGTTCTTCAGAATTACCGAAAATATATTTACCTTTTTTCTTTTTTGGGGTTTTTTTTTTTCTCTCACTGACCTTTTGTGGTATATAGCCATGCAAATAGTTTTGGCTTAATTAGTCTTTTGGGATTTCTGTTTCCATCATAATACAGTGGAGACAGGGGGTGGGGGGGTATTTTGTTTGTGGTCCTGACAACAGAAATATATTCATTAAAAAAAGATGGTTATCTACATGAAATTTAAAGGTAAACTGATCAAGATATTTTAGGAGAATGGACTGGGGGGTTTGTCACCATGTTTAGTGTAGGGCTGCAGCTATCATTATTTTTCATATTCCATTAATCTGATGCTTATTTTCATTTATAAATTTTTTGCCTGTGAAACATCAGGAAACAAAAATCTATCACAGTTTGTGGAGCCATAGGTTTAAAAACTTTAAAAGTGTTGCATTTGAATGACTGTTTATCTTGCTGGTTTATCTGATGACCCCCTCATCATTTAATTGACTATACACATTTGTTGCCTAGTTTATTGCCTACAGTCCAACAGCACAAGTATACTTAGAAAATGTTATTGATTTCTATTAGCTGGCATGTTGTGTGTGAAGTATTTCATTGGATTAAGGCAGATTTTAATGGATGAAAGTTGAACATAATGGCAGGGGTATTCAAGTACAAGTCTTAAAGTTTCATTTACCAAATTCCCACAGTGCGATTGATTGAGTGACTGATATTTGAGTTCTAGGTGTGCTCACAAAATGCACTTCTGTATTAATGTGTGATGACCAGGCAGAGACAGCTGGTGAGGTTTTGTGGTTTTTACTGTTGTCATAGTGATGTTTTACCTCTTCAAAGTGGACACTGTTTGAAAATTAAGCAAAGTGGTCTCATGCTTTCCTCGGGTAAAATGATCACACGTATTTTTTCAATCTACATGCTTAAAATATCAGCCTATATTTGAATCGGGTTCCTTCACCATGGCTACTAGCAGTTAAGAGGTGTGTTGACATGATAGATATGTCTCATGTGTTAGTGATCTGAATCAGGTTGCTTTAAAACTTAAATTGTATTTCGATCCAGATCTGTACCAGAGATTAATCAATGGAAGATTAATGTTCTGTGGATTATTGTGGTTCAACCTACATGCTGTTTTCATCTTTATTAAGCATGGCACTGAGATTGCAAGCACATCAACTTAATGAAGTAAGACAACCATTTTTTTATATTGTGTAATGTAGAAACATTACATTACAACATTTGTCTAAATTTTGTCACAGGTGTGTCAAGTTTGATAAACACAGCCTTCAAGCTAGATAGTAGGTAATACGTAACTCAACTGCCCTGACTGTGTATTTGTCCAAGGTGAAGACAGTAGAGATGTTTCCTGCCCATCTTCCTCTACAAGTTGATTTAGGATTGTCTGTAAAAGGTTCAGCTTTTCTGTGAAGTGAATGAGAAAGGTACTCCCCTTTTCAGACAGCAGACAGGGCAAGCTCCTGCACACACAGTGGAAACTCTATGCCAATTGTCTGCACTGATTCAACTCTGTGCTCTGGGCGGCAAAAGAGGAAGCTAAGCTTCACCTCAAAAGTAAGTCTGTGCTTTGATGTGAAGGGGTTTATTATCACAAAATACAGAGGAAATGTGAAATGAATGCAGTGGGAAATATTAGGCTATTTTTTTAGAGTCAGTTAAGGTTTCTGGGGGCACAGGAGTGGTGGTGCGGGCAGATGAAAGCAGATAGCTTCAGATACAGTATAACATCAAAAACGAACAGAAGCAAGTGTTTCCATTGCTGTGGCATTTCTCTTCAAGTTTGATAGTTATCATTGACAAGGTGTCACCACATTTTCACATCAGTAACTATCAGGATGCTTGTAATATCATTGCTACCCATAGATCCTATAAAATTCCAGTTTGCAAGGCATTTCTGATAAGATTTATTTTTGTTTTGAGCGTAAATGAAAAAAATTATCTCTAGACCTCACGTCTAGTAAAGTGATTTTGGATGTGGTGACCAAGAACATTGCTAGAAATGCCGTAATCTTTGTGAAACCTTTCCTCTGTCTTGAAACACCCTGTGGTATCCTGCAGGAAAACAATCTTTTCAGAGAGGTATGCTCTGCTCATCATATCCTTACATCTAGCGGTGTTCAAACGTCTGTCAGCTTTTAATAAGGGGGATGATGTTTACAATGAAAATGCACCCTACCTCATCATATCCCTACCTCCAGTTTCAAGCAATGAGTCACGGCATGACTGATGCGTGAACTCATAGCTCTGCAGATCTCAGTCCACCCAGCTTGAAACGAGATGTTTTTTGTTGTTTTTTTAAATCCTCCTGGTGTCTCGAGTATGTTTATCATCTTCACTGAGACGTAACATATCCCGTAGTGCTCTCTCACTGAAGGTCTGGACGTATGCCTGTCTTACAATTCATGGTATGTGGGCACTGTGAAATACTTTTCAGGAATGCATTGGTCATTTCTATTCCATGAGTTCATGACATAAATCAAGAGTGCTCTATAGCTCAGTGATAACAAGTTAATAATGGGATGATATCATGCAGTCATCAGGTAATATATATGCTGGCAATCGCAATGTAACTTGATAATATTGGCATTTCATTTTTGTAATAGGTTATTAATGGGCAAGAATATCCAATGTATCACATTAATAATATCCCTGTCAAACTTGACCGTCTTGTATGTAGTTCACATTGACAAAAGAGGCAGATCTTCCACTCAGAATTTAGTCATTAGTAGTTAGACAATTTCAACATGCAGTCAAATCCAATACAAAAAAATATTGATAAACAACTTATCAACTTATTCAATTACCAGTTAAAATGTGGGTGAAGGTGGGTTAATATTTGATTAAAAATGACTGTTTCTGCTGGCTTTTGTTGAGAATACAGAGCTGTGGGGGGAGGGGGGGGGTAGCATAACTGGGAATCATATTCAGACAGAAGAACAATACTGAGCACAAGAGTGAGCAGCAGAGAAATGTTTTAGGCTGCAGGAGTGGTTTGAGATATTTTATGTACATCTTGATCCTTTTTTTGGCTTTGAAAATTTTGGAATCCGTTGTTACTGACACAACTTCAAGCTGCTGCTGTTCTCAGTGAAGAAGAAAAACACAAACACGTTACAGCCGCCTAAGCCTGCAGGGGGTGAGTGCTTGACACTCTAAAGATAGATTTTGGGTGGAGGACTTTCACGCAGTGAATCATACACAAACCAGAGGTTGATGAAAGTTCATGAATTTACTAAGTAGATTGACTGTCCAAACATTAAGCTTAAGCTTGTATTTTCTGGAATTTCATTTGACATATTGCTGCACCATAAAAGTGCATCATTATTAAGCATCATATCCCCAAAAGATTTTGAAATAACCTTGTGAGCACTCCCATCAAAAACCACTTTAATCACCAGACACTCTGCTTGGTTACTGGCACAACTGTACATAGAAAAATGAATAAATGAATGAGGCACTTCCACTCACATTACATGCCCATTAAAGGTATTTAGCTTTTGCTCTTATCCAAAGCAAATTATTATGAGGGCAGCAGTAAAATTAGCTTAGGCTCAGGCTGATGGTGCCCTGATTATAGATCTAAGCAAACATTGCTGAAATGTGAGACCACGTCTCTGCCAGAAAAGTTCTACAAAAAGAAATTAGAGGAAGAAGAATGCCTAGAGAGCGAGGAAGATCGGATTTAGGAGCATATTTGCAGGAGGATAGGGCAGAAAGGGGATGGATACAAGAGGGTACGTGAGGTATTTCTTGAGGAGGTGAGTTTTACGTTTACAAGGGAAAGGAGTGGTTTTGCTGTCCTCACTCACACTCTTCCATTGCTGTAGGGTGAGGACCAGACTTTTAATAACACCAAGTAGCATCAAACATAGAGTGGTGATTTATCTGTACCATAGTGTGGATGAAGTTTGATATCGCCCCCTAACACATGACATGGATCACATCACGCAGCATGGAGGTGGAGTGCAGTCACTGATCACGCCACCATTATGGAGTTCGCTGCACTGCTGTTGAGCCATGCTCATGCTCGGCAGCGAGCTGGAAAACACATTGTATGAGTCACCATGTAAATTAGATGGTGGGTTTGATCATTCAAGGGGAGTGCACTATTAGGAATATTCAACCGCATAAAATTGCTGTATTTTGAATAGAATAACAATACAGCCCTCCATAGTAATGGAAGACTTCTGTCTTGACAGTAATGACCCATTTCTTGTAATTAATTTGAAAAAGGCAGCAGAAAATTTGTGGTTAACTACAGGGGCGTCACACAGGCAAAAACTCAGAGGCATTGTTTTCATTGTCGGAAGGGAAAACTGACAGCGAGGAACGAAGGGAGAATTATCTTTGGGCCGAGGTTGCATACAAGCTCTAATTGACTGTGTTTTAGAAAGTGCTGGCACTAGTGTCCCAATGTTTTATGTGCCGTTTTCAGCTTGAAAAAAAACGCCAACGTTTTTTGTTAAATTGGGTTTACAGAAATAAGATTGAAGACTGATTATTTTCTTTATCGGTTAATCTGTTGATTTTTATCCAAACTAGCCGCACTGCTCTAGGAATCTGTTGGTCAATCCACCACTTTGGTCTAGATTAAAATATCTCAATAACTGTTTGATGGACATATCTTCAAAATGAGTGACACTCCCGTCAGCCTCAGATGTTTAACATGATACCTACTAAACATCAGAGTAGTAGTAACATTATGAGCATGTTGCTCAGCATGTTCCTAACATCAGTGGAGTGGACACCAGGAAGTTGCTACCTTGTTAGTCGCTAATGGGGATTCAAATAAATAAATGAATGAAAATCAGCAGCCTCAGAGAGTTACTAATTAATTGTTTTTCCCTATTAAATGTCAGAAAATTGCTAAAATATTAAGTTTAGAATTATAAAAAACTGGAAAGTAGTAAATCCTTGAGAAGTTGAGAAGCTTGAACAAGCTTATTTTGGCCATTTTGCTTTTTAAATAATTAGTCAATTGTCAAACTAGCTGGCAATTAGTTTACTGTTGTCATATGTTTCTATCACCTTTTAATATGAAAAATCACCATCAACATGGCCAAAGTTTCGATTAATGAGGTGAACATACATATGTAACAATAATCCTCTGAAATCTGAACAGCAGGTTCCCAACATTTCTTTCTGTGACAAGCAGATTTTCTTGTGCAGTCCTGCACTCCAAGCACAGCTTGTTCTCCCAAAACTGTCTCCTCGAGCAGTATTACAGGCATTTCATGTACTCAAGCATACAGTACACCATACAGGTTTACTATGTAGTTGTTTGTTGACAGCAGAGTAACATGTTACTAGCAGCATTAGCTTTTGTATTTCCTGACAGCAGACATTTGCACTGCAGTCAGCATTTCAGTGTTCCCCACATGTCCAACTATAAACTGGGGAATATATAGAAAAAAGTTTATATACAGATTGTGATTGACTTGTGAAGACTAAATTCACGTTTGTGTCACACAATAAGCAGGTAATGGACTTACAATTTACCAGAGAGGTCCTGCTGCTGTAATATATGTTACTGTGGATGTTTGTGCTGCCTGCTCTCATATTGCGGGTCGCATATGGTCTCGAACATGTATAGATGAATTTGAGAAGCTGCCATTTCAAGTCTATTATGTAATGTTTCTTGGTAGTTTCAGTTTGATTTCAGTACTTCCTTGGTGCTCACAAGCACTGGGTGCTGCAGCTCAGCAGGCTTCTGGAGGTTAGCCAATCAGAAGAAAGTGTTTTTTTTAGGAAGGGAGACCTTAAAGAGCCCAGAGCTAATATTGCCTGTGTCAGTCAGATGCTCAAATGAGGGGCTGCATAACAGACAGTGTGAGATAAATAAAGATTTTTTTTGAAACTATGACTCATGCAAAGCTACTCTAGTGGAGTGCCAGAATAAAAGTATAGAGCAGGAAATGAACATAATACACACCCTTTAATGATAACGTGGGTCAATCGGTTAAGTGATTTGTTAGCATACCACCTGGCTCCCTGGTTATAATAGCTGTAACATGCAGTATGTTAAAGTTATGTGACTGATCTACTTTTGGAAATTGCACACGAACAGGCATATCAGTCAGCAATATGGAGTTTCAGTGCTATGCCAGGAAACCACTGCTGCTACAACTAAACATTTTCTCTTGAAGCACTTAACTTTAAGACCAAATGAGTATATTATATGAGTTCCGCATATAATATGTACTCAGGCTCAATTTTATGTCCATTTTAGATTGGGAAATGAATAAATGAAGATGTTCCTCAGATAGTTTCATAGTCTCAACTGTAATATATATATATATTTTGATCAATTGCCTCCCAGAGAAATCTCACTATAAAGATGCCTTACGTGTTCAGCCTTGTTTTTGATGCCTGTTAACTACACAGCCACTTCAATAAGTGTGTGAGTAAAATATATACAGTTGTATTTTGTACATACTGCAACAACCGACCACAGGTCCAGGCTTTACCTCTTCTTTTTTAAATTAAGAAAATAGTTGAAGAAAAAAACCTAAGGAGAATAATTGTCAGTGACAGCACACCAATGGGTCATGGACAGATCTGCTTGACAGCCAGTGTCCTGTCATTAGTGTCCCAGTCACATCCACAGTTTATGTCACATCTGATATTTGTTATTCACCCTTGATGATGGGCAAAGAGCACGGGAGGAAATATAAGGTTTAAGGAGATAAGACAGGTATGACGGGGCCTTCCCATTTAGGATTGAATATGTCATCAAAAGCACTTTAATGTCCAATCTGACATGGAGACGAAGCCAATGACGAAAAGCTAAAATTGGTATAATGTGGTCCGATTAATTGATACAGTGGAATCTGAATCCATAGAATTCAGGTGATCATTTACCAGTTTAGCAAGTGCAGTTTCAGTGGAGCGACAGGCCCTGAGAGCAGATTGAAAAGGTTCAAAAACATTCCTGTTAGATGTGTGGGCTGAAAGCTGTTGAGACACAAATCTTTCTAGTACTTTTAAAAGAATGGAAGGTTAGACTGGTCAATAGTTATCCAGTGACCCTGGATCAAGATGTGGTGTCTGTAAGTTTTACCACAGCAGTCTGAAAGTTTTTTGGGACAATGCCAAATGTAAGGGACGAATTAATGATATAAGAGACGGTACCAATGAGTTGTCACTACAATAATCTGCACTCTGAGGATTTCCCTGGCTGGACATAAACTAGTGGACTCCAAAAACCACCCGTCCTATAAATCTAGCAGGCTCTCTAATCACCTGCAATCTGCCAAGCTCTAAGTCCCTAACGTCAAACATGACTTAAACCCCTGTCTATATTTCTAGATAAAATATCAGCGTCTATTCCAGGATGAAAGCCATCTGCTTTCAGCAGGTCAGGGGGGCCCTATAGGAGGAAAGCCAGTTGTTGATTAAACAGGAACAGGTAGGAGAAGGAGCAGACAGCAGTTGTCAGTCTCATGGAAAATCTCCTGTACTAATGTTACGATCAGTAAATTTCAGTGATTGAGCATCCTCCACAGGCTCTGGTAGTGACAGCTCCTTTCATGGCCCCATATAAATGAGAGCATGTTAATAGAAGAGCACATCTTCATTCCTCCTGCAGAGTCTTTGAATTGCTTTGAGATACCATTCAAATTCTTCAGATACTAATCAGCAGCCTTGTACGGCCTTATTCATTCCCTAATTCATTCCCTCCAAGCTTTAATACTCATTTTGTTCTTTTCAAAGTTTTTGTAACTCAGAAATCCATATCCTTTTTGATGTATTAATGCTAGTCCTAAAAATGACAGAATAAATTGAAATATGCAAAACTCATATGGGAGATTATGGCTGTTAACGAACACAGGAAAGAATGTAAATAAGAATATAAATCAAGTGGGTTTACATAAATCACCATATCCACATAACCAACTATTTTAATTCTTAATTTCGTGTTAATTAGAAATGCATGGGAAAAGTATAGAAAAGGCTAATTATGCGATTATGCATAGCAGCTGAAAAAGTGCACAAAGCTGCATTGGTTTCTTTGTTCTTTGCTGCATGCAGTGCACAAAGATTTGCGTAATCTGAGAACACAATGTTGAACAACATGAAAACTTAAACATGTATATGATGCTGAAAAGCTGTTACAGAAAGTATAATTGCGTTTCTGTTATAGCTTTTTGTCTCTATGAAGGAATATGCTATAATCACATCCCATCACCATTTGCTGAATGGAGCTTTCACAGTTGGGAAAAGTTTGGGGTCCTGTGCCTCCCAGAGGTCTTCATTATGTGAGGAGTAAGTGCCGCTGGATTTTGGTTATCAAGGACTCCGGCTTCTCTTCTGGACACTGGAACATTAACATTTTCCACCATGGGAACTCCTTTCTCACAGTCAAGGACACATTAAGATGCAGAGGTTATGAAGGGCCTCTTGTTATTGGCCAGTACGGTACATGCTTTGAGCAGCCTAGAAGTGATGCCATCATGGGCCGCTGCGCACACTGAGTGGATTTAGATCTGACTAGTCTCAAGCCTGACTGACAGTCTGTTTTTAAGTCTCATGCTAGCACTAAAAAAAGTACAAAAATGCAAAAATAACTTTACATTGACTGATTAGAAAAATAATACAGTGAAAAAGATCAAGGATTCACAGCTCTACACAGACAAAAAAGGCATTTTTCATCAGATTAATGAAACAACTCAGTAGTGAGATTATGTTTTTCATAAGATTTGTGTTCCGGGGTAGCATAACGAATTCTGCTCTACTGTAACTTTTTACTTTCTAAAGTAATTGTGCTCCCCAGAACATCCAGGATGAACATCAGGTGCAAGGCTTATACAGTATGTCACAGCATATCTGTGCAGCCTTTGTTACAGCTGAGGTTTCAAGCCTTGATGATTGTGTGTGTGTGTGTGTGCGTGCGTGCGTGTGTGTGTGTGTGTGTGTGTGTGTGTGTGCATGTATTGTGATTTTTAATTAGTGCGAGACCACAACTGAAAACAGTCAAATGAACTCTAAAAAGTAAAGCAGACACATTGCTAGGCTATTGTTGTCGATGGATGATAATTTTTTTTCTTTTCTTTTATATTTGTCATGTTTAAAACCAGGTGTGGCAGTGTGGCGGCAGCGTTGAGGTCCTGCCCTGTGCTCGGATCGCCCACATCGAGCGTGCTCATAAGCCTTACACTGAGGATCTAACGTCTCATGTGCGGCGAAATGCCCTCAGAGTTGCAGAAGTTTGGATGGATGAGTTTAAAAGCCATGTGTACATGGCCTGGAATATTCCCCAGGAGGTGAGTGGTCGTGCTCCTCATGTTATTTTCCTAAAACGTGCAAGTCACAGTCGTAGTACATATTAAGTTGGTGAAGTGGTCAATTTTGACCGACAAGGTCTCAATGTGATATGCTGTCACAATATTTGATTCATAGTTTAACATACAGTGTAGGTGTTCCAAATCTGTCTAGTCATCAACAATACAAAGGAATCAGTATTTAGTTTTTTTGATTTATCACAAATATGAAACAAATATGTGACTATTTTAAATAGTAAACAAAACAGGTGAAATAAAATATATGATTAAAAAAAATCTAACATAATAATAATAATATCTAAAAATCAGGCTTTAATAATACAATTCCTTTTACCATTCAGTAATTCAACTGTTGTCTAATCACTTTGAGGGACTAGTATAACCAGCAGCTCCTTTCATTCACCTTTTTTTACATAAAGATTATGTTTCTGTCATTTGGGCTTCAAGTTGAAGTTGAAGTTACATGGCATGCGTCTTCCACAGGATTTCCACAGGATCTTCTATTTACATCTTCACTCTGTATTTATGGAAGAGTATTCTGAGCTTTGATCACCACTAGAAAACATTTTACCGCTCTGAACAGTGTCTTCAGGGTGTAGGAACTATAACAGTATTTGTGTAGGGACATAATGTTAAGTAAGATGTTAACAGTAAGCCAGTCTTAAAAAAAAAAAAAAGAATGGTTATTTTTTGTTGAGAAGCAATTAAAATCAAAACCCACAAGTCGTAAGTTGTGTAACTGAAGACGAAAATATACCCTTGAAATTTCACTCTTAAAGTTTGTAAAGTAAAAAACCTTTCAGTTTCTCAGCTTTACAGTCAGCTAAGATGAAACAGTTTATGCCATATTGCATGGCTTCTAAACCTTGTCAGTATGTATACGTGTCCCATTTTTCAAATGTCAGATGTCAGATACAAACTGGCTACAGGCTTAATTGACAGATGGCAGAACCATTGGCACTTCATACATGCAGAAATACAGTAGGTGTCATCATATGAGCAACATGTTGCAAAAGATCACATCACAGTATATGGCAATATGGATTATTTGTCCCATCCCTAATAGAGACAACATGACAAAAAGAGGAGCTTCAGTTTTAGTTTGTTTTCTTGTGTGTGTGCATGCGTGCGTGTATGTGTGTGTGATTATAGCCTTTTTTGTGTCATAATCCAAAGGGAACACACAGAAATCCAAATCAGATGTGCAAAAACGATGCACAAACCCACAAATATGAATACAGATGATATCGACTGATACCTTCATAAATCTACAGGACCAACAGGCAGCTCTGTTCTCCAGCAATCTAAATGTTAGAGGGTTATCAGCCGCACTCCTCCAATCACAGACGTTCCATTGAATCATGCCCCTGACACCTCCAGAAGGCTCTAATGAAATGATTTCTTGTCACTTACAGAATGGCCTGAATTGAATACGTGCCACAGAATAAATAAATACATAATTTGATTCAATAAAAGGGTCCAAATGGAGACATTAGCAGTTAGAAAATTCAATACAAAGAACGACAATAAAATTTTAAAGGATTAATTAAAAAAACGAACTGGATTAGAGCGGTGACTTGGGAGCAAAATCATTAATAATACAGAAAGAATAAATTAAATACAGAGAAAGGAAGATGTGCGTAATTTATTTTATTCAATTATGTATTTTTTTCAGCAAAAACGCAAACAAATGTATTATTTTGAAAGAAAGACATCTGCAGTGTCAACAACTCACATAGTTCAAAATATCTCATAGTCTGGAGAATCAACATAAATCTGATATAAAATGTATATGCTAAACACTGTCTGTGTTTTTTCAGAATTATATTATTGTTTTATTTTCAGGGTTTTGAGGAGACACTGATTTTTATTTGATCTTCAGATGGATTTCTGGATTCAGCTGAACTCAAAATAAATAATCCTACAATGTCGTCTTATGTTAAATGTAGCATCCCTCAAAGGCGAAGTCAAATGTTTGTTCACTGAAGCTTTTTTTTTTCTCCTGCATAATCTGTTTGAATATGTAAATCCATGTTATGAATAGATGAACATCTGCAGGCAATTCATTCAGTCAATAATGAGACGTTTAACAGAGTCTGTACTCAAGAAGCATGAAATTTAGCCCCAGTTTTAGCCCCATGAATTAACTACACAGCAAAATTGTCAGTGTTAATTTACCTCTGAGAGTGTAAAAATCAACGCAGTGCACACTGTTACGCCCTCACCCATCTGACTTCACTTTTTGTCGTCAGCAACAATTGCACCTACTGAAGCCTTTGGAGTTATTACTGACAGGAATCAGTGCCATTAGATGAAATACAGTGGACGCTATGGGGCAGATGGTAACATTGATGGTAACAGTGATGGAAGCAGGATCTTAGCTTAAATGCAACCAGCAATAAAGCTATATTGAATACTGCATTTAAAAACCCACTTATGTAAAAGTACAGAAATATTAGCAACTAAATGTATTTAACTTCTCATTCTGCATCAGATTTACGCTATGACTGGTCATGTATATTATTCTATGTGACATTTTCATGTCACATTATTAGATTTTTTCTGATGCAGCAAATAGCATTTTACTGTTGTAGCAACTTGAGATGGATCTATCTTTAGATGCCATTAGGTTGTTTAGTCCAGTGGTTTCAAGCCGAGGGATCTGACCTCTCTCAGACATCTGTAACATAACAAGCCCCCAAAACACATAGCTTTTTTTGTAAGTCAAGTATGTTGTGAGCCACTGGCTTAATCCTAACAATGTATTATATTTTATAAGCTTTGTCTATGGACCATCCAAAGGATGTTTCAAAACAAATACTTCAAAGTATTTCACAAGCAAAAGGCATCAAACAGTAGGACATCAAACAGATACAATAAAAATTATATTAAAACAAAAACAAACAAAAAATATTACAAAGAAAAAAACAAGGGAATTATAAATGAGTCTTGAGATATTTTTTTTTAAATGCCAGTTGAGTTGGATGATCTAATAATGAAAGGTAAAGTATTCCAAAGTTTACATATAAAGACAACAAATGCACAGTCTCCCTTCATTTGAAACCAGGCCTAGGGGACATCCAGAAGGCACTGATCTTCTGGCCTGAGAGACTGTAGGTTTCCATATAGTCACAACAATTCAGAAATTGACTCAGGGCCTTCACCATGTAGAGCCTGGTAGGTAATAAATAATGTTTTATATTTGATTCTAGATTGCACAATTAGCCAATAGAGAGAGGCCAATCCTGGAGAAATGTGTCTACATAAGAAATCAGGCTGCAGTATTTTGAACCATCTGCAGAAAAGCTACAGCTCCTTGACTAAGGTAATAGTATAAAGAATTAAAGTAATCAAGGCATTTGAACACAAATGCTTGAATTAGTTTTTCAGCACATTCAAAAGATAGAATGTCTTAGAGATATTTCTTAACTGCAGAAAGGATAATTGCACAAGCTCCTTAATGAGCATGCCAAATGTTGTCTATGCTGTTTGATATTTCCAGAGTCCCAGTCCCACAGTTTGGTGCGGTGTCTTTTGAGCACTACCAGAACCTGTAAGGAGGACCTCTGTTTTATCCCCATTCAGTTTTTGAAAATTTTGACACATCCAGACTCTCGTGGCTTTAAAGCAGTCATTTAGGTTCACTAAATTGCTGAGATCCTCACATAAGATCTATTGAAATAATACGTATATTAAAACAGCCAATTAAAAAGGCTAATGATAATATACAGAAAGTAAAATAGGTCCAAGAACAGACCCTTGAGGCACACCATAGTCCAAAAACAGCAGTGTGAAGTAAACAGTACCTACAGTCATCAGATAAATGTAGTGGAGAAAAACAGTTCACTTGTAGTGAAGTAAAAGTCTAAAAGAGCATAAAATGGCAATACTGATGCAATTTACAAGAACCTCAAAACTGCAGTTAAGTTCAGTACATGAGCAGATGTACTTTCCAGCACTGGTCACATGAGACTGGCCCTGATTGTGGCTGCGTGGTGGGCCAGCTGGAATAATACAGTAGATGGTTTCGAAGTCAGAAAAAGAAAAAAATCAAAACCCTACAGAGGCTATTCAAATACATAACAAATGACTCCACAATGCTCCTCAATGCCCCATTATCTGATTCACTTCTTCACAAACCACGGTTAATCAATTTTATGCTTTGTGTCCATCTGTGTCTCTCCCTCCCTCTGTGTTTGCTGTGTATGTGTGCGGCTGTTGAACGAATCCAGGACTCAGGGATTGATATTGGCGACATCTCAGAGAGGAAGGCTCTGAGGAAGAGGCTGCAGTGTAAAACTTTCCGATGGTACCTGGTCAACATCTACCCTGAGATGAGGATGTACAGCGAAACCATCGCATATGGAGTAGTAAGGCGACGACTCCCTCTTCATCCAAAATTAAATTCAGTGCCCACAAAAGCCAGAACAGGGCTAAACCGTGCCTGAGCAAATCATTCTAATCCCTTGTGTCGAGATCCGGATGGCTGCAGTCAGGAACACAAACAGTTCACAAAGACGAGGTTGGCTGCAGAAACTTTGACCTAAATGTTAGAGTAAGAATTTCCTCTTGGTTTATTATGATGGAAGTAGATACATAGATCCATGAATACATAGATTAATTGAAGCTCATTTTAAAAATAGATGTAAGGGGCTTTCCAGCAGAATTTTATTAGTCAGAGAAGCCAGAAAAACTGACAGCCAACAGGGCATGCTGGCAGTGTTTCTATTTGCCCGTTCTTAGTTTTTCTCAAACAGCTTTATTTCCATGGTCCTCCCACCCTGCATCACTGTGATGCACCCTAATACACAGTGACACACAGGCCGCAGTATTATGGCACTGCTTTCTATGTTCTATGGGTGATTTTTTTTTCTTGTACAAAGTGACAAATGGTGGATGGATATGTCAAGGAAATAGGCCAGCCTCATTACATTCATTTGTCCAAGTTAGTTGACTTCATTATTCTATATTTGTGACTTGCATTTGATAGGTTTGCCAGTCTTGGTGGTTTGAGGAGACACTGTGTGGGAGCAACTCGTCATCCTTATTCAACACAGTGGTATAGAATAAATAAATAAATAAAATCAACGTCCATAAAGCTACTTTATTCATAGTAAAATAAAAAATACATTCTCCAACTTCCAATTGTTCAGTTAGCTCTTAATATATGCTAAATATATGACAAAAACTTTTTCATGTTTATATATCAAAATCCCTCTCTTTGCTCTTCCTGTAAAACACCCTGTGACTATCAGAATGGTGTCACAGCAGGAAGTGTGCGCCTGGACTAAGAGTCTCCAGCCATGCTAGTGGTTGTATGAGGTTGTACTTACAGGTAAAACAGTGCTTTGAGCTAACATGCTCAAAATGACAATGCAAACATGCTGATGTGTAATAGGTATAATGTTTACCATCTTCATCGTCGTAGTTCAGCATGTTAGAATGCAAACGTTTGCTAATCAGCACTAAATACAAAGTGCAGCTAATGTCATTAGTTTTTAAGGTATTTGGTCATAAACCAAAATATTAGACAAATTGAAATTTTGACCTGAAGATGGCACAAAAGTAAAAGTCAGGAGATCACCAAAGTTAATACTATTCATCCTGGAGAGGATGTTAATCTATGTAGTAAATGTCATGGTAATCCAACGAATAATTGTTAAGATGTCTCATTCAAACCATAAATGTCAAACCCGTGGTGCAAGAGGAAAAGTCATCACCCGAGTCATTAGGACTAATCCTCTGTTAATCATGAATGCCTGTGTAAGATTTCATGGCAATCCATCCAATAGTTGTTGAGATATTTCAGTCTGGATCAAAGTGGTGGACCAGCTGACAGACCAGCATTGACATCCCCAGAGGCGTGCTACTAGCACAGACAAAATTTGCTTTTGTTGGCAAAAACTGTTCACATTTCCAAAGAAGGTGTTTTAGGTCTTGTTTGTTCATTTTCCCGCCTCCTCCTTTTCCTGATCAAAAAATGTAAGTGAGCAAGGTGTGGGTGGAGGCCAACCGTCCTCTACAGCTCTGTATCTCCCTACAGCTCCGTATCTATATGCACTAAGTCATGCCCACATCAGAGCAGTCCAATCACATCTGGGGGATTTGATTTAAATCTCTCTTGTAACTTGTTACATTTCATTCAGAAATATGTCACATTACAGTAGCTGAAGATGCTCTAATTGCTTTCTCACTGTGACTTTAACCTAATGCTATCCCCGAAGTTGTGTCACTTAGTGTTGCATATTCACTATTTTTTCACTCATACAGTAAAAAAGTTTAGACGTGGGCCGTTGCGCAGGACCATGTGCTGCCTGTGGATTTAATGATTATCAGATAGAAGTAGACATCTCCTGAGCCAGTAGGGAGCTGTATCCTCCCTAGCTGAGTTCTTTTGATCTCACATCTTTACCTAATTCACTCCTCATACAAACCACCATCCCTGGAGCTCCCTAGGGTGCAGTTTGTATCTGGCAATCAGGCAGACCTTTGTCATGACACGCATGAATAACTCTCTGGGCCTCAAAGTCTGCATCATGTTCATCATGCATAACGCGTCTGATTTACATTCTTATAAAGTCAAAATGACTTTGAGAGGATTCACAATTTATATGTTTCAACCTGCTCAGGTCTACCTTCTTCTGTATTTTCTGTAAATATCCTTTTAATATTTATTCTCTCTTTAGTGAAGATGCCTGTCTGATGCTGTTTCATTTTTGCTTTCTTTTTTGGTTAGTAACGCTTGTAAACATCACAGCAAGCACAAATAAATGCTTGGATAATAATTTTTTTCCCCTGCAGAAATAATGTGCTGAGGAGTTGAAGAGAGCAGGTGGTAGATGCATCTTTCTCGGTTTCAGTGCGTTTTGACTGGAATTACCTTTTACCACTTTTCGTAATCCATCAAAATTCAAACAGGCAGCACCATTCTTCAGAGCACCATGCTTTATTCACCCAAGCCAATCTTTTCTTACCTTCTTCAGTGATGGTGTCTATGGTTGTTTTCAGCTTCCTTCTAAAATATACAAGTGACTTCTACACGCATATGTAGAAGTCACATTAATACTAAAGCATACAAGACATGATCATCATGTTTTAAAATAACTTTCACAAAATACTGCACTGTAACTGTAATTTAAATGTTTAATATATATTAACAACCATCTTTGAGAATATTATTTTGCAAATGCAAACTTTCATCTTATCCCATCAGTGGGTAGAAAGGTTGAACATTCATTTTTCAATATTACCTCAACCTCACAAATTTGTTTATAGTATAGTTTTTTAGTATACGCAGTCTTTCATCTCTCAAAATTCATATAACCCCTAACTAATTTCAAAGACTGTCTTAAAACCCCTGAAAACTTAGCTTCAATTTTCACTTTATAACATTTTATATTTGTACCTAAATAAGCAGCAATAAACAACCTTCTTTAGGAATAAAAATGTATTTATTTATTTATACTCTTAAGATATTAAGTATCTTAACACTAACAACACATTTTGAATAAATTACATACACTATCACGTCGCCATCTATCGATCCTTGTCCCATTTCATCGTGTATATTGCAACAGAAGTCACTCAATTCAATTTTGCCTTGTAAAAAAAAAGCACTATTATTTGTGATATTTAATTAAGTCTACAGGCAGCAGGAATCAGGAGTAATATCAACTGGCCAACAACCTAACAGGCTAATAAGCACTGAATCTACCGTGGCACATGAATGAATCCAGCAAGCCTTGGAGCTCTCAATCGGTCTTTTCAGTGTGCAGCTCTTCAGGTACAGAAAGTGTTGAGGGCAGCTAGTGTGTAGAGGAGCTGGTATCAGCAGCAGCCGAGTCAAGTTGAGTTGACTCAAGTATACTGGTGTGCATTTGTAGTATAGAACGGTCTCAGCAGCAAACACATACATGAAACATTGGTATCCACACACTGTGAATACACTCGCAGTAGTTGTCATTTTTTTTTAGCCATTTTTCAGTTAGACAGAAAAAGTCCAGATTAGAGCCAGACAGAAGATGAGTTAGTTGGTTGCTGTAAGGCTTCTGATGTTAAAATGAGTTTCATATGATTGATGGTTTGGAAAGTTTTGAATAACCTCTGCCTCCTCGCTGCAGGGTCTCGACACTCAGTGGTGTTTGCAGCAGATTTTTTATAAGAGAGGCAGTAGACCTGTCAAGGTCTCCACGGAAACAATAATGCATTAAGATAAACTTTATGTTAACAAAGTTTAGTTTGTTAAGGGGCTCAGAAAGTTCTCACTCACTGACCATGACTGGCACTGGACACACAATTGCAAATTGTGGCGCAAATCAGTGGTGGCAGATGACCGGCCTGCTGGATCGGTGATTTGCTGTAGTACCTGGGCTTTCCTGTGCCACATGACACAGGAATAGATTACAAGGTATGCCAGCAAATGATGATAGAAACTCACTGCTCACTGAGCGCCCAAGAGTGCGCGGTTGCCCAGCTGTTTCCCATCTGCGTTAATTGATCTGGCCAGACAGATGCACACAGGTAATGCAGCTGTGAGTAGCAGCAATATTCCAAAAATCACTCTGTGAAACACAGCCCAGGGGTCCTGCTGATGAAAAATAGTTTTGCACTAGATGCTGTTTTTTGACAGGCACAGCTCTGTGGAGCGATGAACGGCCTCCTTGGTGGAACGTGAGGTTGCAAGGTCGCAGGACCTGCCACAGTGCAACTCCACGCTGCTGCATGTGTCACATATAAGTGTTTTCTAGAAATCAAGCTAGCACTAGCATGACACTTGAAAGCAATCCAGTTGGCTCCTACCACTGCCTCTACCTTCTGTGTTAGACTTCGCCCAGCCCTTCGTTCACATCCTCAGCGTGTATCACTTCATGCTGGAATCAGGAGCTTGCTAAGCTCTGAGTCAGCTGTAGCAGTGTTTGATTGATTTACAACCATGAAAAGCAGCAAGCTAAGAAACTGAGCTAAGTGACATGTTCTGTCTGTCTATCAATCTCCTCCATTCTGTTTAATCACAGTGCAGCACCTACGCACAACAAACAGCGCTTCAGTGACAGTCAGTTGATTAGAGTGTGTGTGTGTGTGTGTGTGTGTGTGTGTGTGTGTGTGTGTGTGTGTGTGCACATGTTGGTGTTGCAACCATCAGTTTGATGATGTAAAACTATGGCAGGGCAAATGAAATTTGATATTAATTCTATTCTGCAAATAATAGTGTTAATACTTTAAAACAAGCCAAATATCGTCTTGACATTGGCAAAGGCATAAGATATCATCAATCACTCTGATGACCATCGATCAGAGATCATCATCCATCAGCACAAACTTATTTAAAGCATATTTCAACCTAAAAAATATCAGATAACAGTTACACACTGTGGCTTTAAAGCAAGCTGAATTTGTCAGACAGTACTCAAGTGAGTTTATACCAAAAATATTATCAATACATTTGGTAATACTTTTACCTGATGATGGCTAATATCTGGGTTACACTTATCTTTTGTATCTTATTGTGTGTGTGTGTGTGTGTGTGTGTGTGTGTGTGTGTGTGTGTGTTTTTTTTAACTGTGTGTTTCTCTTTGTCTATCAGCTGAAAAACTCTCTGAAGAATGATCTGTGTCTGGACCAGGGGCCCGACAATGACAACGTCCCTATTCTGTATCTCTGTCACGGGATGACACCACAGGTCAGAGCTCTCCTGGGCTTTCTGTCTCTCTCTCACTCTCTGCACTGCTGTTTCATGCAGCGTGTAGAATATATCCAGATTTAATATATCACTTCTATATTTTATTTCCATCTCGGATTTTTCTTCCTCAATAAAAACCTGTTCCATCTCGAAGAAAAATTACTCGCCTTTCCCCTGCTTTTAGATTGGATCAAACTCAGTAGCTTTATCTCATAAAACAGAATCAAGTTTTCTATTTTGCCCTCTGCAGAAACAGTCCTCCATGTTTTTAAATATTAAACTCGTCCCCATTTTTCATACACCTCCTTGTAGCGGTGACATGTCCTAACCGAATCCAGCTCAGAATAAAATACACATTATTGACCAAACATAATACGAAATCCTGTTTTTAAATGGTTTCAGAAGTTAGATTCCACCTGAAAATTTGTCTCTGTCTTTAACTTTCTTCAGTTTAATGTCAAAAGGTTACTTTCTCATTATCACAGGCATTTAAAAGATTAAAACGTTAAACAGTAAAAGATTCAGGTTCAGACAAACAGCCTGATAAACTTCAAGTTTATTTCAGCTGCTCACTTAAGTGTATCTCTCGACTCACGATTCAAGATATATCTCAACCTAAATAACAGGGAGTTGATTATCATTTATTTTCTCCAGCCTCCTCCAGCTCCTATTGATCCCCTCATCCCATTATGTCTGAGCAGGTTGTTTTCAAAGATTGTTTAACCTTGCTGTGGCAGTTGTAAACGTATCTTATAGAGTGCGGCTTGATCTCACATTATCCCTCTCCATTCAAATGAATCTATTGAACGTGTCAGACACATCGTGCCTGTATTGATATTTACACCACAGTGCACATTAGAAGTGATTCGGGAGAAGTCTTTAATGAGAAATCTGTGGAATCGTATTAACACTTTTTCCTTAAAACACTCATAAGTCAACTTCTGCGGCCCTTTCTGAGACTTAGATAATATTAAAACTTAAGAGTTATAAATATGTTATGTGCTGTAAATCTCTCATAAATCCAGGCATATCAAACAAAGGATTGGGGTAGCACCAGCGTTTCTAATGAGATTAAGGATCTCCTCTGCAAGACAAATCTAGTCTGCTCTATTTTTATATTTCAGTGTTACATCATCGAGAGGAATTAGCCCCTGGATTGCCTTAATAATGATACAGACACTGTTGCAAACGTTTGCTGTAGTCAGTGAAAATGTGTCATTGTAAGTGCCAGCTACTTTTCATTGATGATGCTTTGGGAGAGCTAGACTTTTGTATCCGAGGTGCTGGGTTAAATGCAGTACATCAACATGCTGAAAGAAAACTGCACAGGCACACATGAAAGGGTATTACAAAGCTCCCAATCCAACACGTGGCTGATTTTACAAGAGCATGTTGTCAGCAAACAGTACAGCACTTCAGCTCGATCAGTAATAAAAACATACCAACTTAAGCACAGCAACAATAGAAAAACCTCAGACACATCCGGCCTGGCAGCCTGCGCTGCTGCTCCAAAAATGAGCCGCTCAAACACACACAAAATAAAAAGTCACACTCGTCAGACTGTTAAATGTCTGGTGTGAAGGAGGCCGCTTGGGTGTTATCAGACAAATAAGATTAGAGTAAAAGGATAAGAGTAAAAGTAAGACAGGCAGCAGAGGAAGCAAACCTGGCCCTGATTTTTTTATTTTAATAACGCAAAATATGTGGGGGGTTGGAGTCAGAAAGAAACTTTATCCCAGTTCCACTTATGAAATGCATTGACTTCTTCAGACAGAGCCTCCGTTTAATTGTCTGCTCTCTACCCAATTTTACTCTGATATGAATCAAACTCCCCCATGATCTTCTTGTGCTTCTTTATCATTTGGATACTACAAACCAATTAACTGAATTTAATTTTGTTTTTCTTCATTTGCTAGTTGAAGCTGCCAGTGGTGGAAGAAGTACTCAGATCCTTTACTGTAGTGAATGTACAAGTAAAACTATGTAAAAAGCCCATTCATCCAGAATTCTACTTTAGTAAAAGTGAATTATCAGCAAAATGTACGTAAAGTACAAAGGTAAAAGCATTTATTCTGCAGAAAACGAGCCTGTCTGACTGATAAATTATTATATATGACATTATTAGATTGTTAATACAAATGCATCAACATTTCACTGTTGTAGCTGGACAAGATGGAGCTAATTTCAACTATTTTATACAGTATACTGTATACTATAGTGAGATTCTGATACTGAAACTGCTAACAAATCTCAATGTGCCCCAACTACACATTGTTTTTCTGAGAGGTCACAAGGTTTAACCTTTTACAGTGCATTATTTTTCACGTTCAAGTTTGAAATTAAGTGGAGTGGAAGTTTACTCTACGCAAAGAACAAATATCTCTTTTCTATTAGCAATTAGCAATTTCATATAATCTTATACAGTACATCCTTGTTTTCTCAAAGCTTTTGCTTATCACTCTGTGTGAACTACACCCAAACTAAAGCTAGTGTTATGCCAAAAGTACAATCAATATATTCAATCTCTCAAAAATCAATCTCTTCCCACTCTCTGTCTCATGGTTATACCATTAAGTCTTTTTCTTTTTGAACACACAACATGCTTCTCCTGCTTCATTGTTGAAAATGATCATCAGTTTTTGTCAGCTTCGTATGCGCAAACAACTGCCCTTCAAAAAAAATCATTTGGGAAGGATTCCATCACAGAGGGCACAATTATTCCGTTTTTCGCCCAATGCCTGAATTAATCATGAGCTTCTTTTGTGTGTCTGGCCTTGTCTTTCCTTGTCCTCCATTCGATCAGGTTAGCTGTATAAATACACATATTTAGTGTATGTAAATCACCCTCATAGATGTCTCTTTCATAGTCAAGACAATCCAAGAGGAAGCCTCATTTGCTGCATAATTTATTGCCTATATGGTCATATACAGCTCTAGAAGGGCCATTATCTAAATGTCAACCCCAGTCGTCTCAACATTCAGTGTATAACACCACACAGTTTGTTCATAGCAGGATGTGGTGTATCTTGCAGAATGTGTACTACACCAGTACTCAGCAGCTGCACATCGGGCTCCTCAGTCCCACCATTGATGACGACGACAACAAGTGCCTGGTGGATGTGAACAGCAGACCTCGCCTCATTGAGTGCAGCTATGCTGCAGCCAAACGCATGAAGCTCCACTGGCTCTTCACTCAGGTGACAACACATGACGCAGCCACACACGGTCAGAAAGTACAAGGTTAACATTCGGTTTGCTGTTGATATTCAGCCTCAGTTAAGGTAATGTGTCAAATGTGACAGGAAAAAAACTGTGGAGGTAGCATTTAATCATTTAGGTGATTTAATTTACTGTTTGACTGGAGTTCCCCTCAATCCTGTACCTCCTTTAGACGTGAAGAGTCACTGAAACTCAATGACTGTCTTACTTCATTAGAGGCTCTGTGCTTGCAAACTGTGTTTTGGCTGAAGAAGTAGCCACCTCACGAAATGCCCCATGACAGTGGGTGAATTGGATTTACAGCATGCTTTGATTTGGGCTCAAAACATCTCGTGTTATTCTCTGCTAAGCTGCCTGCTGTCGTGTTAATTATAGATTTTTGTTCCTCTTTTAGTCACATATGTATAAAATCCCAAATGTGCTTCATATTAGACGCTTAAGACAACAAGTAAAATATTCTTTTGACCATGTCTCCTCTGGACTGCTGCTACAGGTGTGTCCGTGGGGTTTTACAATGTAACAGGCCCTAAGCATGAAAAGGTTTTATACGCTTGAACTCGTTTGTCGTAGCTCCTCACACTGGACTTTAAATGGTTAATTTACTTAACTGTGTATAATTTAGCAAGTGGAATGCGGACATATCAGCAAGGCTAGAGCATATCATGTTTCTGAAATATGGCATCAATTATTGAACGGAGCAGTCTACAAATTAGTGAGAGAGAAAGTTTTTTTTTTTGTTTTTTTTAATTCAAATGTTGCACCATTCTGCACAAAACCTAATTAACAGAAGATATTTTTAATCTTTTTCCAGTGGAATGAGCAAAATGCTTCACTTCCTTCATCCACTGTAAATAGCTCTAAGTGGTTTTGATCAGCCTTGCTTGGTGGAAGGAATGAAACGTGTGCTTGCATGTTAAGATTAGACATTAGTTTGTAGGTGCTGATTAGAACAGCAAACACATGTTCAGTGGGTGGGACTGTATGGTTTGGTTTGCTTGTGTGGATTTGTGGTTATGTGTGGGTGATGCCTTTTTTTATTTTTCTGCCACAAATGCCTATTGTTCTGCATATAGCATAGTAAATTTAATATAAACCCTATAGAAAACCATAGCATCCTAAGTCAAACAACAAACATCCCCCATGCTATATACTCACTTACACTGTACATTCATTAGCCGACTCCTGGAGACTGTTTGAAGAAGGTGTTACACTGGCTGAGAAAACCCCAGAGCAGCTGCTTTTATCAGTTAATGTTTCAGATTTTCAGGGATTCTGGGTTTTACTTTGGCCTCGTTCCAGACCTCTGAGTAATCGCCCACATCTTCAATATGTTCATGGATTCAAACGGGTCTGGTGGTGTGCTTAGCGATGGCTGTTCCCTCCGGTCTGAGAAACCATCAGCCAATCACAGCTTTTGGATTTCTATGGGTAGAAATTGTGCTTACAGCACAGATTGTGGTAAGTCCACGTACAAAAATAACAGCTGTTAAGAAATCAACAAAGATATCCTCTTAAAAGATTGTAACGTTAGACTGAATTAATGGAGTGAAACAAAAATGCAATTCAGTCCAATTATTAAGCTGGTTTTACTCAGCCAACTTACCCAATTAACTCCAAATATTCTTGTAACAAGCTCCTCTAAATCAGGGGTTTTCAAAGTCTGACACTGTGACACTGTGGGCTCACCCTCAGACAAAATCAAGACAACTATTTCATCTGCTGCCTGAGAAACACTCCCACAAGCTCCCGTAGGAAAGCTCTCTATCACAGGTGAAGTGATTAACTAAACATACATTTGCCAAACCAAACAGTTAATTGTCCTTGAAGTGTTTTCACTTGTTAAACCAAAAAATATTTCATGAAAACACTTCCAGAATAAGCATATAACTCACCTTTGTGTAACTTGGCGAGGTTTGTTTTCGAGCGTAGAATGGGCTCGTTGTTGCCCCTTGTGGCTGTTGTGGCTGTCTCGGCGCTGTAATGAGCCCATTACAACTTAGCACACCACAATGAGGCAAGAAAGACGCAGCACTAGAAAACCTACTTAGACAATTGACACAAAGGTAAGGTTTATGCTTTATGTGTTTTCAGATTCAGTTTTGCAAGAGAAAATACTTGTCGGATGAAGAATAAGTTACTGTGTCAGTCCATTACACCATCAATAAAAGAGCGTTCTTGTCGGGCAACAAACAAAACCTTTTTATTTATTCCTACAGGATGATGTTTTTTGATACAGATGTTGCACCTGTAACTCAGTGACACGCAGACCACAAAAATGAAGCCGTCTCTGAATAGGGCTCAAACAGCTGGTTTAACATGCAGGCTCAGGCGCTCTCCTGCAGTGTAGTCTGCCAGGACCTGATCCAGTCTTTGATAACAAGCCCTATGGAGATTGTGCCTGCGTGAAAAGAAAGCAGGGTTGAAGTCTCTCAGTTTGGGTTCTGCTCTACACTTAAAAACCTTATAGGCAAAAATAACAAGTAAATACTGAAGTTCTTCTATATGTTTTCATTCCTCTGTTGAGTTGCTCAATTATCAGGGAGATGGTGTAGATGTTATCACATCATAAAATATTATAATCTAATATTTTCATCTTTACAGCATGCACAGCTCAGCCAAAAGCTGGTGTACCCATAATGGAGATTCAATACACAAATTATCTAAAATGGATCTCGCTTTGTACAGATACCCTTTTTGTCTTGATTGCACTCATGGGCTGGCTCAGGGCATATTAGTCCATAAATGCCTACTTCCCACAGTTTATACCAATCTGGCATCTATAAAAAATGTCTCTTGGACCTCAGAGACAGGCCAGACTCTCGTGGAAACACACAAAGAATAATTTAGCTCACAGTCCGTATAACCTGTCCATCCATGAACCTTAGGTCTTTTTTTTTTTTTTTTTCTCCCACGTCCCTCTGCATTCCCCTAGTAGTACTGAAAGAGCTCTCTCCTCTCAGCTCTCTCCACACTGTGTGTGAATGTTGATGGTCTCCTCTTCAGTCCCTTGCCCTTTGTCAGTCCTGACACTGTAATGAGAAAATCCTGCCTCATTTCATCAGGACATGCTAGAACATTTTTTTGCTGAGCTGATGTGCTCACTCTGTTCAGACTGGCAACATCTGTCATGTTAAAGTTTGTAACTTGTTGTACCTTACTTTCATTTTGCAATAAAGGTTTATGCTCTTCCTTCACACTCCGTACAGTCCAGACCATAAGTGCTCGGACAGTCAAAGTTTAGGGGTTCCAAAGTAATTGGACAGATATACATGAAGTTAAACATACATTTTATTTGATTTCATGCATATCTGTCCAATTACTATACAACTGTACAAATCATTTTTCCCATAAATCAAATACTTAATTACTTGATTAAATAATCTATTTTACACATTATTGTAATGGTTCAGAAATTTGATTTGAGCTGTCTTTCTACATCAGTACCAGATGTTTTTGTCCCTGTCGCTCTGTTTTGTGTTTGTCTTTTTTTTCCTCTTTTGATTCAGTTTGTTCATCCTGAGTATTCTCTTTCAATCTTGGAAGAAAGCTAATGACTTCACTGGCAATTGCATTGTTGTTTTTGCCTTGAAACTATGTTGATGCTATCTGGTGGGCCCAATGAGGATGGTAGTGTGAATCAGCCAAAACGCCCCAGAGCTTAGCAGCAGCTCACGTCCATATCTGTTCAGAGCAGTGTGGGTTTAAAAGGAAGCAAGTTATGTTGTGCACACAAATTGTTCTTCGGGAGCTCGGCACAATTTTAACCATCCTGCTTTTATCTTTTCAGGGAGGATCCATTCAGAACAAGAAATCAAAGAGATGCCTAGAGCTTGTCGCGAGCAGTGACAATGAGTTTGGATACCAACTGGCACTGCAGAAATGCACTGGACAGAAATGGTTCATTACAAACGTGTTGTTTAGCAGCTCGTTGTGATCGACTGCTGAAAGCAACACCTGAGTGAATAGCACACCGGACTGGATGAAGTTGGGTGTTTGGTTTTTTTTTTGGAGGGTTTTTCTGTGAGTGTGTGCACATGTGTATGCGTGTGTGTCTGCGTGCGTGAAAGGACGGTGCGTGGTTGAGCAAGCTCATTTTGAGCACCACAATGTCCACTGATGAGCGGTCGACATCACATCATAAATGTTAAACATTTTATTTTGCCTACAGGATCAGCCATAGTTGGCAGATATTTTGCAGATTTGACAAGGTAGTATATTTAGTATATTTTGTGGTAAATACAGTACAGTCAGATTTTCGTTGACTTAAAAAATGTAATAGGTTCATGTTTTTGTACTTTGTTCATATTTGCTACTGTGTAGCAAGCTTTCTGAACCTGTCCCTGCTGTAATTATTTTCTTTTAGTGTCTCAGGTTTGTAGGTTTATTATGCGATTCAGCTCTACAGTTGTGGGAAGATGTTGGAATAAATCTGAAAACAATACATAATTTTCTAAATGTAAATATTTCAAATATTTGTAATATATAACAGTAAAACAACTGATGTAAACTACTGAGTGCAAGTGCCTCTTTTCTTTTGTTGTTGAAGGCACAATTTGTCTGAACAAAGAGGGTCATCCTGTCATTGAAATTGAAAGGACTGGAATCTGCCGTCAATCCCAAATAGATTTTGGATTTTAAACCAAGAGTTCAATACACTGCAACATTAGGAAAAACACGTACTTACACATCACATCACATCTGTCTTAAAACAATAGCCAGGTGGCCATGTGAACAGATGAAACAGGTTTTGTTTGCTGTGATTGCTCCTCATGGTCGGACCGGCTATTAAGATGTACCTTCGCAATGTGTTTCCCGTGTAAGTGATAGGGGGCAAAATCCATGGACATGTTATATTGTTTAAAATATTGTGCATTTCTGTATTTCTAACTTGGTTGTTGATATTTGCAGCACATTTTGTTGTGCACTTTTGTCAAATTGGTGATGCTTTCTTCATTTGCTTGTGCATGTATTTTCTTCTGTTGCAGAGTATTGAACACTCAGAGCCACCGTAGCTTTGGCCTTTGAAAGGAACTTTTCATTGAATATTGTGCACACATACAGACTAATGTACATGCACGTACCACACCATTTAGAAAGTGCAGAGTCGCGGAAGTGATGTATTCAGTTTATAGTGACAAATGCATGGGCAGAAGCTGAGAAACAGCGTGGCTTTCTGCTCTGACTGTTGTGTGCACCTTGGGAGGAGACGAGTAGCACAGCCTGTTTTCAACATGCCAGTCCTCATTACCATCCATATTCAAGCAGAGCTCGGCAAACCATGGCATTAAATATACATGGAAACCCACTTTCATCAAAAGGACTAACACATCTTAATATATGCAATAAGAGCGCCTCTGCATGCCCAACTTTTGAATGAAAGAAATCCAACAAAAGAATTCCCATGAATGCCCATGCACATTACTTGCATCTTCTTTTAGTTGAACTCTTGTCCTGACTGCCCGCTGGTGCACTTTCCAAACATTACTTTCAGCTTCAAAATGACTGTAGATGGGGAATCTGTATATGTATATTTGTTTAATATTCTATTATCATACATACATTTATCACCCTTGTTGATTTAGCACATCATTTGGTGCCACAGAGTGACATAAGGAGGTTTTTTTTTTTTTTTTTCAGGTTGGCACAGAGTACACAGCAGAGACATAAATTCCCTGTAAATCTGGAGTAAAAGATACATCCAACTGTATCCCACAGTGATGGAGCTGTGGAGCTGTTTCTGTCTCAGTATGACTCACATGCAATATTTCAGAAAAGTACTGTCCTGATTTCAATGAAGCCGGGGTGATAATATATCTGTATTGCCTTTGAGATCTAGCATTTGCAAAATTACAGTTATTTACCTTGCTGTGGGAATTAAATGCTGATTTTTAACAGGTTCATCTCTTTCCTTCCTGAACCAACTGTCATTTTTTATGAAGAGTCCTTCTTCAATTTAAACCTTCTACAGATATGCTGATCTGATTTTGCCTTGTATATAGCAGAAATGCGTAATTGAACCAAACAGGCACTGTGTACTATTTGTGGGAAACAGGATATTGACTGTTGAGTAAAAGAAATGCCTCTTGGTGAAAATATGTCCAGGAAAGTATCCTTGATTCCCAACAGTTTTGTGGCTGTCCTTAAATTGTTTTAATTATTTTTGTGCAGAGTGCAAAGTTTTTTTAAAACAAGCTTTTGAAACATTTGGGTGTAGGTAGCTCAGGTGAATCATGAGATCACTTCATGTAAATTAGAGTATAATAATCAAGGACATTAGTGAAGTATTTATTGGGTACCTATAATAGGACTATAACAAGTACAAGGGGCAATGTCAAGCGATCAGTGAATAAGGAAGTAACAACTTTGTGTTTAAGAGGGAAATTTCAGTATCTGTAAAATTATTATTCCTCTATTTAATAATTAATATAATTAGTGCGTAAATGACAGGAAAAATGGGTAAAATGCTCATATAGCTCACATATGTTTTCGAGCAATAGTTCAGTTTGCTTTCTTTCTGTTAGATGAGAAGTTTGATACTAGTCTCATATCTGTACAGATCCAGCAGTCAGTTAGCTCAGCTTAGCATAGCATAAAGACTGGAAGCAGAGCGACAACGTTACTGTTGGACAGAGCCATGCAAACTGTTTCCCCCATTTCCAATCTCTTCATGCTAAGCTAAGCTAACTAGTTACTGGCTGTAGCTTCATTTCTACCATGCAAACTTGACAGTAGTATCAATCTTCCCAGCTAACTCTCAACAAAAAAGAAAATAAGCGTGTTCCCCAAAATGTCAAACTATTCCTTAAAATAAAATCTAAGTTCTCTCTCGCTCTCGCTCTCTCTCTCTCTCGCTCTCTCTCTCTATAACTCATCTCTTTGCCTCTTGTGGGAGACGGCTCTGAGAGGCATCCTATCATGTCTTGTCATTATATTCTGCCCCCGACACAGAGACATAAAACACTGAGGGATATATTCCTGGCAGAAGTCGCTGTGTGATCAGGGGAAACAGCTGAGTTTTGAATACCATATGACAAAAGGAAGCAACTTGTCAGAAGTGAGAATATCTGAATGCCCCCCAGGAACCAGAGAGGCAGCTTTCTCTGTTCTCTCTCCTGCAGGTGAGCCACAGGTAGCTGAGGAGAAGCTGTCAGTAGCACAGGGCGTATGGGACACCACACACGGAAAGACAATCAGGTAATACTCAAGCAGTTGAAAATAAACATAAACCCTGCCAAAGATGAAATGACTGTTCACTTACAATCTAAAGCGAGCCATCAGTGTTAGAAGGAAATTTTAAGTAGAAAAACAGATTTATCAGAACAATGCATGTGGGTGTGAAATCTGCACTCACCACCCAGCTAAAATGCTTCACATGTGGATAAATGTCACTGTTAATTGTTTTCTGCGAGACTGAATCTCAGCTGTGGCTGTGTTTCCATGGCTACAAGTCCTACGCTGCATATTCTCAGATATCCCCAGGCGTCGGACCGTAGGTGAGCATATTAACTGAAAAGACCTGACAGGATGTAATTGCCCGCAGATGCAGATGTAACTTTAATCTCTGCCCTTTTTATGTCACGCCTGAACGCTTTGACCTATGCAAATGAACCAGCTGACAAATCTGTTTGTTTTTGTGCGTATCTGTCTGTGCTTGTATGTGAAGTAAAGGAGCGAATGAGCGGATTCGCTACAGCGGAAATAAAATTCTCGACAAGGGGGAAATTGAAGTGGAAGTCTGAGGTCATAATGAAAAGGCTGAAAGTGAAGGGGAAATCATTTCTAACCAGCCACGCACAGAAGTTACTGGTGTTGATAATGTAGTGTAAAAACATTCACAAAAATTCTCACAGTCATCACACAGTCCGTATAATTTAAAATGTAGTCACATAAAATTAGACATCATTTGATACTTTCACTTACAGTTAGCAAATAATAACTTCTCTTCCAAGTGTTTTAAATACTGTAAAAAAAAAAATAGAAATGCTAATAATCGTAATGTGAAAATGGATCAAATCATGCAGTTTTATACAACCTGCCTTAATTAATTTAATCACTTAATCAATAAGATGAATGACAAATAACTTTCTACTTTAACTTCAAGATCTTCATTCATTACCATGTGGGGGGAAAAACAAGTGGTAAACACAACAATGACAGAACACTTGATCGCAGACAGCAGTTATGGAGCAACATTAACATTCACAGGAGTCATGTTTTTGGCCACCTGACGAATCTAATCTGGCCGTTTAGTTGCTAAATGCTCCACTCTGTTCACCAGCTCATCGCTTACTGTGTCTGTCTGCTGTTTAGTGCTGTGCGGGTAGCACTCAGAGTGTGTTTGATCTTATTCACTTAAAACTGCTGCATTTTGCAGGTGGAAACGATGCTGATGTGAACAGTGAGACTGAACCTTAACAGTGGAGTGGTAGGCTGGAAAACCAAAACCATGAGCTGAAAGAAGTTAAAACACCTCGTAGAGCTGAAGGAAGCTACAGAGTCAAGTGCTATTTCTCTGTAGAGGGTAAAACACATTTCACAATGCACAATATTTTAATTGATTGTTGATGTGAAATGTTGATCATTGCAGCTTTAAAATCTACTTGCATGAATTTATCAGACATATTTTTCTTTTTCCCAGTTTAATACTAATACTACAGGTCCTTGTTAGTCATTTTGTTTGCAAAACAGTTACAACAATGAGCCTGAGTATTACATAGTTCAGTTTTCTGTATCTGCCAGTCAACTAAGTTATTAACCCTGGAAAAAAAAGTCATAGGGCTCATTGGCCGAGCAGCTGGGATCCCACTATACATGTACTACTCTTGTCATATTCAGTAAGTGTTAACAAGTAAGAGGATGTAGATATTGTGGCATTTTATCCATTACAATTTAACTGGCTTTTGACAGTGATGGATGAGGCTCGATGAGGAAGCCTATAAATCAGATTAAACTGTGAAAATGGGTATTGACTGTATTATCTGGATTCTATTTGCTTTTAGCTTTTAGTAACTTCTTCCTGAAGTTAAATCTGTCTTCCTTTCCGGAAAGCCTTTGTGTGCATTATCCCTCTTTTGAAGTTGGCATCAGCTGTCACTGAATCAATTACTGTTCATAATCTTGATTTACTTACTTTAAAGAAAAGGCTGAGTCAAACCTTCTGAATGTATGATCCTGCTGGTGGTGCAACAACTAGATGTTCCCTCTTCACACTTATTCTTCAAATAATGCCTCCTAATTGAAGCACTTGTTTCGGACGTTGGAGATGAATTCAGTTATTCTGAATATATGCTTCATTGATTCATAACTGTTGCTAAATACAGCCATAATACACCAACACACAGTCACTCCTATTCTGACTTTGTTTAAAGGTCAGAATAGTTTGGGATATTTTACAGAAAACAACATGTGAATCACAACATGACATGTGTGTGCTTGCCTTGACAAAACACTGTCAATCACATCCAATCAAACTTCACCCACTCAGTCTTGCTAAATCAGATTAGCTGAGTTTTTGACTGAAAAACTGTAATAAATGGTTCTTTAATCTGCAAGGACTGACTTTTTTTGGCCATTTGGGGGAAGCAGAATTAATCTGTTAGCACTTCATTACCTTTAAGCAGTTACTGAGCAACATTATCATTCATTTGGAGTTGTGTTTCTGGCCACCTGGCAAAAGTAAATCCAACATTTACTCTTTTAGCTCTGTTTTTGGTCCCTACCAGCTCCTGAGTGAAATATCTGGTTCTTCAACCAATGAAAGCTACAATATGTTCACCAGCTGTTAGTTGCTCACTGTTTGCCTGCTGTTTAGTCCTGAGCAGGTAGTAAAAATTGGGTTTGGCTGTAAGCACCTGTCTAATGATCGCTGTACACAATACTATGAGAGCAATACTACTAAGTTGTAGTTAATGAGCTAAGCTCATAATAATTCTCCATAAAGCCAATGGAAGCTGCAGATTTGAGTCATAATTCTCATTTTTCATCATTACAAACGAACCCTTTCATATTGTTGCTGTGTTTTCCGATTGTCATTTGATACAATGCTATTATAAAATATTGGTTTATTGGTTAAAGCCACTTTAAAGGTTGTTTTTCTTTTAACTTTCATTGTTGGTAGTGGACAAGTATTTAAGATTTGAAAACAAGTTTGCAAAGGAAAAGAAATTCTGGGAAATTTGGTAACATTTTACTTTAAGTCCCACTATTTAGCATTTATAAGCTCTATGCAAACATTTAATAGTTTGTTTCTAACACATAATAATGTCTTGTAAGCAGTACAGTGTAAGTACAGTTTTTTCAGCAACAATCGTAACTTCTCCTAGAAGGCATATTTTATATTATTACAACCATGTTTTATATTGTCACTCATTATCTATTTACACGTCAGCGTCAACTCAGTTTGTTGAGGTATAGTATTAGTATACAGGGTTCTTCAAATTGTATTTTTGGCATTACTGCTACTCTGTCCTTTTTGTCCCCTTTTTATAGTTTGTATAAACCTATTCTGAAGACAGAAGTTATAGAAACATTCGAACCAGTGAAGGCCTTCTTGTCAGGCCACACAGGAACAAAGAGAGCCTGGGGCAGCATGGGTTAATCAAAATTTAATCATGCCTCAAAGGCTGATTCCATCTGTACATACATAAGACACATATTTATGGTTCATTTGACTGTGACAACAATAGTCTACTTTGTCACTGCTCACTGACAATACCCACCCCTGACACCACTGACATAAATTTCAGACAGCCACTTTCATGAATGAGAAGAAAAGGCTGAAGTCCATGAACTCACATCCTGTACACTCCAGCAAAGTCTAATTACTGCAATCTGGATTTAGACTCTTCTCTGTTACTCTTGCAGCACTATTGAGAGAGACATCTTGTGAGCACTGGAGCAAAACTCTCTTCCTATTCTTGTCCTCCCGTGCACAGAGCTGCATTTGATACAGGATCCTGCCAAACAGAGGAACTGATCATGAACGCTTCCACAGCTAAAGATTATCCTGGTTCTGTTCTTCCTCTGGATTTAGATTTCTCTGAGAGATTTCAGTTTGTCTAAGTAAACACAAAGAGCTCTGCATAGCATATGCATCAAAGCTTTGTGGTTTAATGAAGATTAGGGACATCAGAGATGTGTCAACTATTTTTTGGATTCACATGAATCAAAAACATGTGACGACTGTCACTTTCAAGCGTGTGTGATTCTGAACTTATACTCCTGAATGCTGAGGAGACGCAGGACTTGCCAGCTTTTCAGCACCTGTCTCACACAATCTATCAATCAATCTGTTTGTCCCTGTCTGCCTTGTTCACTGTGTCTGTGTGCAACCATAAGTACATTTTCTGCAAGTAGCCTCCTATTTTTTTCTACTTTATACTTCTACTTATTTCTAACTTCTACTTGGGGAATGCAGTGCACCATGTTGTGAGTGACATCTCTGGACACAATGGTTCATCATAACACACTGATACGCACTGTAGAAAAAAAAAACAGCTGCATGAAATGAGTCTGAATAAACAGACAAATATGTAGCATGGCTTAAGATAAGAGCATTACTGCATTTGATAGGAGACATTAGCTAATTTGAAGCAGAATAAATCAGTTGTAGCTTTCATTTTGAATGATATTTTCATATTATCATTTGTTTGATGTCTGAAGATCCAAACAAACATGCTGACCTCGGTAGAAAATTAATCATTTCTGGCAAACGGCATCTGTCAAGCAGATGGAGAGCAATGATCTAGTGGTATGTGCTTGAGAAGGAGAGAAGCTCATTTCTATGACCACCTGGCTCTTAACTTATCAAGAGTACACAACACAATTCTCTATAATCCTCTGTATATTACAGGAGAAAATCCATCAATAGTCTGAGCCTGAATGTCCTCACAGAACCCATTTAGATGAGCCTCCAAAAAACAGATTGCTTGCCATATTGAAACTCAGATATAGAATTCTATCTAACAATTCAGTAATTTTTTACTTTTTGAACCACTTCTCACTTCACAAGACAGCAACCCCCGACCAGCTGTCTTATGGATTATACAGACTTTTAAAAATCCATTTCCTGTTTCACCAAACAGAGGTTATGTTTGTTGTGTGAGATGGAAAAAGAAGATTGCTCCTATGTTGCAGATGTCGTCATTCTAGGTAAAGTCTCGCATAATCATATAGAGGATATTTCTGGAAATGTGGCGTGAGCCTGCGATTTACATTGTAATTTTGAATCAGGAACTAAAAAGATACTGTCCATGTTTAAGTATCCAAATGATATTTAAAGGCACAGCGGAAGAAGGAAAGAAGACCATGGGCAACAGTTGGGAATTTTAGAGGAAAAAATAAATAAATTTGAAGTTGGGAATAATGTGGTATGTGGGTTGTAATGTACTGGTTTAGTTTTGCACATTTCTCTTGAACAAGAATTGATAAGTTTAGCAAAAAAAATTTAAAAAAAATCTGTTTCTGTGAGGCTGTTCTCCCCTTGCACAACAAGAAGATTGTTAACACCATTTTTTCCAAAACTTCAGTTATGTCATTCACTGCTGTGCCCTGTATTTACAAAAATAACTATTTTTATTTATTTCTTCTTCCCTCTAAAATGCATTAGTATTTTATTAATACCTGTATGATACAATGGCTGCATTATAAACCATATCTTGTTTACTAGTGAGTTTTACAGGTACTTGTAGGCAGATTTGTTTACCCTTGCCAAGCTGTTACCCCGCGTTTCCAGTCTCTATGCTATAGCATCATATTATATGGACAGATATGAGAGTGGCATCGATCTTCTCATCTAACTCTCTACAGCAAATAAGCATTTTTCAATCAGCAAACAGCTAATCTGTGAACATAAAATGTGCCTGGGTCAATGCCTGTAACAAGTGGATCTATTAGTTAAACTCAGTGGAGCTCAGGCGAGAGCATGACAGGTTTGGGAATCGGTTCAGATCGGTCGATGTTTTCATACAGCTGAGCTAAGGTTTGTGCTAATTGGAAAGGGAAGGGAGATATGTCAAGAACATGACAAAGGGGAGACAGAGTGTAACATGTGCAGTCACAGGGTACAGAAAGAGATCAGCCCTTTTTCTAGAGGTTAGATCAAATGCCAGCAAAGAAATCTTTCCTTTTAATGTCATTAATCTCATTTTCATTCCCTTTGAACTTTGGTCAACACTGCAGTAATTTTACAACCGCAGGCTGATCTTATAATTTTATGGGGTAAAAGATGCTCAAATGACTTAATTGTCACCTTAGTGAATGTTGTTACTTATTTCTGTTTCATCATCAGCACTTATATTTTAATTTCTTTACTGACGTTGCTGATCTCACACAAATCCACCAGTGAAATGTGCATTTGAGCTCTCCTTCATCAGTCCCAGGCTCTAATTGTGTAATTAGCTGCTGCTTTCATGAAGCAGACTCTACACAACTGCAAACATCGGCCAGAAATTGAACAAGACACTTTCACGTCTCCAAATCCAGCCTTTAGTTTTCATTTTGTAGTCTAAAGTGAAAAAAATTTTTTTTTACTGTATAAAAAGACATATCTCAAATGCTTACATGAGATAAGATGAGGTAGTTAAACACAGTATAGTAAATTCAGCATGTTTTAAAACTGGCTTTGCTACAGTTTTGCTACCATGGCATCTATACTTCGCAAAATGTTGGCTTCAAAGTACAATATGGCAGAGCATCAAAATCAAAGACCCTCAGTATTGAATGTAGTTGAGCCCTCCTCGTTTTGTTACATAAAAAAAAAGGGGTAACCAGTATTCCTTGACTGGGACAATTTCCAATTAGTTATCAGTCCGTTTAACTGCTCACAGGGAAACAAAATCTTCTACAAAGCAGGAATGCAAAATTCAGACAAGGGAGTTTCAAAATATAGATGCAAAGGTAAGGAGAATGCACAGATTGATCGTTACCCAGAGAACAAATCTGAACACTTTGCATAACTCTCTGGCCTCTTTTATATTCAGGGCCAGGGAGTCATTGGAGTGAACTCAAAACAGTTCGTTAACAATCACTTCTTTAATATGCTTCTCACTCTGCCGTCCTCAATGAAAACAAATGACCTGAGCGGCATGAGACACAGGGGTGAGCAACTCTGATCTTGTTTTCCCGAAAGAAGAGATGTGACAGATTTTAAGATGCTGAAGCTGTTTGAAATGCTAATGCTAATGAAAAAACATGAGGGGAAACACCCACGAGCATGTGTACAGTCTGTATGCCAACTCACAAACAGGTGCAATGTTTGTTACATGATGGATGGTCAGTGTTGTGTTTACCACTGTGAGACTGCAGTGACTCCAGAGAGCAGAGATGTTCTTCAACTTCAACTGCCTCCTGCACAATATAAACACTGCAGCTGAGCCCTGCTCTTTGACTTACAGGTAAGGCGGCTAATGCTGGCAGTATTTGCACAGCTAGAGGGGTCACCCAAGGTCATGAATGAGGAGAAAGAGGAATTGTGTGATTGATAGCCGTGGCGTATGACTGTTTGGCAACTCAAGCACCACCTACCCTGGTATCAGACCTTGGTAGTGAAGAAATAGCTAAACCACAAATCAAAGCTCTTGATTTACTGACCGATCGTTGTTATTACCATCATCTCTACAAGCACCTGAAATGAGATGCCTCCGAAAGAGAGCTGGTCATACTCTGACTGACAGAATGAGGAATTCGCAATTTCAGGGGACCTTGGCATCCAGCCAGTGTTCCTCCACGCTGAGATACGCCAGCTGAAGTGGTTCAAGCTCCAAATCAAATCACCCCATGGTGGAAGACAATGGGGCAGCCTCAGTCAGGACATGCTGATGGGACAAAATCTGACAGTTCTCCTCACTTCACTCTTCTTCCTGGCCTGGATAAATGGTTAGAAAATGGACAGATTCACCTCGGTCAAGCATCTTTTCCAGGATCACCCCGACAATATTCAGCATTACTGAGTCTCTGTAGTTGAGGCTGCACTCACTAAGATTTGAATGAGCACATGTACGTCTTATTTGTCAACTATTTGATGGTTCCCACTTCATAAATGTGAGAATTTTCACTTTTCATTGTCTTAACATTATAATAAGTTGGATATTTTGAAGGTTTTGAACTGTTAGTCAGACAAATATCACATCACATAGGAACCTGATTGTACATTTTCACTGCTTTATATAATAAATGATCAAATGAGAAAATAGTTGGGAGACTAATCAATTATGACAATACCCTCCAAACATTTGCTCCACCTCAACCATCTACAACCTTAAAATGCTACTTACATTACAAATTTTTCCAGTGACACAGCACAGCCTACAGCAACTTCTGTGCAGTACAAAACTGTGGTACATCTGTAATCCTCTGCATAATCCTAAAGCAATGCCGTTTCTCTCAAAACATTAAAAACAAAAATTAGTAGTAAATAAATGTAATTTATAAGAGGCTGTTTTGTGACTAGGGTGGCATGGTGACGCAGTGGTTAGCACTGCACACTCCCACAGGTCCTGGGGCCTTTCTATGTGGAGTTTGCATGTTCTCCCTGTGCCTGCGTGGGTTCTCTGCGGTTACTCTGTCTTCCTCCCACAGTCCAAAGACATGCACATTAGGTTAATTGGCGACTCTAAAGTGCACATAGGTATGGATGCGTATGCAAGTGGTTGTTTGTCTCTATATGTCGGCCTTTGATGGACTGGGTACTGTCAGCTGGGATTGCCCCCCCCCACACACACACACACACACACACACACACACACACACACCCCCACCCACCCCCCGCGACCATGCAAGGATAAGCGGGATGGATAATAGATGAATGGATGGATGGATGGATGTTTTATGATTTTGGATATAACTGAATTACAACAGTGACGGGCTCCTATTGAACATGGTACCAGGTAGTAGGATGGTGATATGATGCAGTTTGTCTAGTCTGTTACTCTAGTTTTCTCTAGACTGCAAACTGTTGCAGCTGTGTTTCATGAATGGGCTGACTGAAAATTGTCTCCACTGCAACAGAATCAACACAGTGTAACAAAGATAAATTTTATCTTTCAGCATGGTCTCACTTAGGGTCAAGCTATTGAAAATGAGATGAATGAGGTTTATTTTCAGAATGACACATAATATGAGCCCCTTTTTCTTCTTAGTTACCATTTTGCCAATACTGTCCACTCCAGCACTATAATCAGCATGTTACGGTAACATGCGCAACCATAACAGCCAATGGTGGAAAAGAATTCAGATCTTTTACTCAAATTAAAGTACAAACAGGCTACAACAATGTAAAACTACTCCATTACAAAGTAAAAGCCCTGCATTTAAAATCCTGCTTAAGTAAAAATACAGTTGTTTTTTTTCGCTTAAATGTAAAAGTGCTCATTTTGCATTAAAATGTTCCCTGTGACTGCTGTATTATGATATATGACATTATGAGATTTTTATCCCGATAAACATCTGTTTTTGACACATACAGTGGATTCTTAATTCAAACTGGAGAGGATCATTAGAGAGCTAATGGAGCACATCAGACTCGGGGAGACTTGTGAGCTCCTAATCGAAGGAGGCTGATTCAGTCACAACAACAAAATGAGTGGGAGGTGCTGAACCAGTTTCAGATTAGGTTGCAGCTTTTGACCTAACACCGCAAAAACACATTATGCCCGTGGAGGAGATGAGAAAAATTTACTTCAATGTAAAAAAAAACATATATATATATATATATATATATATATATGTATATATATATACCAAGGTGTCATTCAGTTTTGTAGGGGCAATCACTTTCCACTTTTCATCAGGATTGCCTGCAAACCTCTCACTACACCCAGTTGGTCTGTTAGTCATATTACAAGATTGTTTACTCACTGCTTCCACTGGAGCCTAATGCCTTGAACTCATATGAACTCTAAATCTCTCATGAAGAACAAATGTTTATGTCAGGTTTTTAAGTGCTTGCAGCTATATGGTAGAAATTTCGCAGATTGTCTCACAATGATGCCTTTGTCACAGCAGAGAAAACATTTTTAACTAATATATAACTTTTTCATCTGAATGTGTTTGGCATCGTTCACTGAATATTCATAAGTAAACTGAGTGAGTAATTTGGAATTCTTATGGGACAGAATCGAGTAAACATGGGGTTCAACTAAAAGGTTACGTGGAGGTATGCAATTAGCACAAGTCACCAGTTTAATTAGTCTGACCACACTTCTTTCTTTATACTGAATTCCTTACATTTAAAAGACCCCTCTCATTCGGGGACCTACAGAACCTCCATCCTGTATCATGGGCAGTTTGCAAAAGGGAAATGATGGAAAATGTCCACAAACCATCTATTTTTGGGGGGGGGGGGGGGTTTATTTTTTATTTTTTATATTTTTGCACTATTTTTATTGGAACGTGTGGTTGCATAATACTCTGTCCACAAACAAAAGAAAAATAGTTGTCCCATGTCCCATTTCTAATTCTGATATTTCTAAATGACATGTCTGAGGAGAGCTACCTGGTGGAGATACAATGTTAGCATGTGCACATGGATGCTGAAAAGGATCAAACAGTTATGGTTTGTTTTACCCTGAATGAAAAAATACATATCCATTTAGAAAAACATGCAATATCAAATATGACTCAACTATCTCGCTTGCTAGATATATTGTGTAAACTCTCATTACCAAAATGTTAAACACCTGTAGCCCTTTTGTTGGAACCTACTGCTTTTACCCTGCTTGAATTGCCTGCTGGTGTTTAAATGACCCGAGAGCTCAAGAAAAGATATCACATCACAACAAGAACAGAAAATCACAGAGCAGCGAGAGGGTGTTAAGAAGAAATAAAACTGACAGGAGTGGTAGCATCATGCCTTACGGTTATGTTTAGTAAAACAGAGGAAGAAAATGAACAAGAACATAGAGGACATTTATTTACTAAATTCTTTACCAAGAGAGGTGGATGTATCGTCCAAATGTGGCCACTTTTCTGTACCAAAGTGTTTGCGCTCTATTGTTTCAGTTACATTAGTTTCACATTGCTGCAAAAAGGGTTTGATTATCCATGAGCCTGAAATGTCCCAGTGGATTCACCCCCCTCCTGATGAACAAGCTTCAGCAACAACAGACAGCAGAGGGATTAGTTTGATGTGAGTTTATTTTTAATATCACCAGGAACAAGATTTTTCTACCAGATGCATTTAGTTTCTCAGCAGCAGCAACATGATTTGCCGCTTGTATGTCAGCAGTCCTTTACAGCAATTTATCCTATTCTTAATTTCAAAAGAAGCTTTAGACACCATGCCAATAATGAAAGGCAAGATGGTTATAAAATGAAGTTAGAGTTGGTGGTGTTTGGGGGGTATTAGATAAATATGATGAACAATAAAGCATTTGCATTTTTCCATTGTCCTTACCAGTTTAAACATAACTCAAACCATGTCCCCATTGTGACAGCCCCTGTGTCACAAATTAGTTGAGGGATAAGTCTGGCAGTTCTTCATTCTTTTGTCATTGTCAATAGATTTTGTAAAAACACCAAAAACAACATGTTAGTTCATCTTTCCATACTTCCTGACATACTCCATCTATGCCGCTCAGCTCCAGTTCCTACTAATGACAAAACTATGGTGGCCCAGACGGGTCAACGCAATGCAAAAGCCACAACACAAGTGAAAAAGCCACAACACAAATACAAAGCCATAGTAAGAATGCAAACGCTGTCGCTTTTGTTCTTGTGTTGTGGCTTTTGCATTCTGTTGACCCCTCAGGGCCACCGTACAAAATCTTATAAAAACAGATAACAAATATGCTGTGTGGTCTCATTATTTAGAGCTAAATAGTCTCCTAAAAACAGCCGCACACAGAGGTTTTTATTGAGCAATATTCAAACAGGAATAAAATTAAATCTGATGGGGACTATTTTCTGCCACATATGCTGTATGCTACAGTGAGTAGTGTTGGTAGCACCTACGGCAGCAGGACAGTGTATATGGGATCCACTCAAAATAAGCTACTCTGCCCATGTTCATTGTAATGAAGGGAAATGTAATTCAGCAGAGGAGTAAGCTATATCCGATTCTGGCTACATAGACAATACTTGAAATGACTGTTGGTTTGGGCATTTCGTGGGATTTATGGGTGATAAAAAAGCAGATCAAGCCAAATAAAAAGTTCAAATGAAATTAAAGTACAATTTTGTCTTGATAAACATTTTGGCTTTCAGTGAGGTGGAACAGCAGCATGATGGATGCATTCATATACATTAGATCCAGTGCTCAGTAGGCACGACGTAGGTGGTCTGTACTGATCACACAACCATGGAACATTTAGTTTCTATGGCTCAGGATTTGCTGTGGCATTCTTAAATGTTATGAAATAGGGCGTCCTTCCAACTGTTTCCCTTTTTCACAACAGAATTGTTTGGTAAAAAATAAAAATACAGACAGCAGTCTGCAGCAGTCTCCGTGCTACACTGCATGGATGTCTGCAAGCATAGAACATCCACAAAATCAGACCACAAGTGAAATGACAAGTCAGTGCCATACCACACCAACAGCATAACACAGTGCCTGAGAACAACTTCACATCCTGTCAAACAGTGTATTGTGCCAACTGAACTCATAAGGATGAGTAAGGCAGAGTCTGTAGCGTGTACTTGATAGCTATCGAAAGTGACACAAAATCTTGCAGACACAATAGTGTCATTGTGAAGCCAACCCACAGTGATAGCACTGATCTAAAGGATGCTACATGTTGTGTGACACCATCACAGCCTCCTCCTTCACGGATTCATTTGCTACTTCACATAAGATGTTTGTCATTATCTCATTGTAACTACAGCAGTTTCATTAGAAGCTTTTAGTTTACATCACACCGAACAAAATGTACTGTATTTAGAATGAGTGACAAGTTGGTAACATCTCAAGTCATTATATATTGCTGTTGACATAGCAATAGCAGTATTTAATGACTTGAAATGTTACCAACTTGTCAGAGAAAAGAAGATCACATCCGGTATGAAAAATACGTTTTGTGAGCTTAAAAAGAAATATTTTGTGCACGTATCCTACTGCAGTTTTAAGCAAAGACATTGCCTAGTTCCTCAATATCTTAATAGTCGTAGACTTTTATTTGTAATATAAAGCTTTATTTCTTTTTGAACTCTTTTACACATATTTCTATTACTGACTGTGGTTAGACATATGCCTTGAATCTAAAATGCAATTCTTGCTAGGTAATAATTACCATCATTTACCTTGAGGTTCTGAGATTACAATGAATGTAATTCTTCTCTAACAGTAAACAGCTGATAGGCTACTGAAATTAAATGTGATAAATCAAAACTGTGTAGTCAAAAAACAAATCCTAAATTCACCGGTCTTATTTTTCTCCCAGACACCTATTTCTTGAGAGTAAATAGTATTCGATGTTGACTCACGTTAACTCAACACTTTGCAGGGAAATAATTAAGTTTCGGCCTCTTCCCATGATATTGAATGAGAATGTGAGTACTGAAGGGGGCCTTGATCTTCTGAGCTTGAAGATGAGGAATTGATTGCCAGAGTCTCCTTGAATCTTTGATATTGATTATTGCCTATGTGCCAACCTAATAAGCCTGTCCTTGATCGTGCATTTAGTGTTGACAGAAAATCATTTCATATGAAGCTGAAAGGTGGGTTTACTGTATGGTGTACACAGTCACATGCAGATACAGTTTTTGGGACTTTTTCTATGTAATTGTATATACTGTACTACCCGATATGGGGTATTTGTACTCTGTACTTCTGCAGTTTCAGGGGATATATGAAGTACAAATGATTAACTCAAATACACTCAAATTGTATTGATGTATTGCATGTCTAGAATTTATCATTGCCCAGTGTACATTTGAATTCCTCATCTTGTGTTGATACTCTCAGGTTTGTGTTGACAAATCACTGAGGGTGCAGGTAAATTTCAGACATGGTTACAATGACTGTGATCTGTGCTGACAGTGCTGAAACTGCAGACAGGACTTCAGTGGCTCCCGGAGCAGACTTGAGCACCAGGACAGGCAGACAGGAGCATGGCCCAGCTCTCCCTGTGTTGAGCAGACGTCTCAGGCCTGGTCACATTACCTCAGCCTGAATGGAGTTTGTCTCCCAGCTGCTCAGCTGAGTCCTCACCCTGTCACTCCACTCTACTGGGATCTATCCCTGTCTGAGTCTATGCTGGGAGACATCTGTCAACACGTGTAACGCACTCCAGGAACAAAACCAAAGCCTGTACCATGTGGGAGTTACCTATCAGTGCCAATTCATCTCAGCCTGCACAGAGAAACAGGGTGAGTGACAGGAAGAACGACAGATGTATTCAATAAAAAAAACATTGACAAGTCAATAATTTCTTTAAATAATAGTTGTTTTTTTAAGCTAATTCAGATTTTTTTTTTTTTAAAGTGGCATAAACTAAAATAAACCCCATAATCCTAATCTCAATGAAAATGCTTTGATATATTTAATATATCATACGATTATATGTGTTTAAGGATCTCAGAGGATGAACATAATTTCCATAATTTGATGCCGATTTACATAATACATCTTGACACTACGTACAATAAGCAGTATCGTGAAGCACAACAGCTACTGTATAATTTCTATAGTACATGGTCTGCAAGCGAAATGGTGTGTAACGTAGCATACATTTTGTAAATGTCAAAATCCAGGGCTATTTCCGTCCTGCCATAAACCAGCATCAGCAATATTGATGACTCCAGTGTACACTGCAGGTATAATGAATATTCAGCATTTGGTGAAAAGACCATCTAACAGAGGGGAGTGAGTGATTGAGTGATGGTCTGACCCTTTTAACAGCCTGAGATCTCAGCGCTTTTTCAAAAACTTCTGCCTGGTTCAGTTTATTAGTTAATGCTGAGTGGCTTCTTCAGCCCGTCCCAGCAAGGTAGAACAAATGCCAATACATTTAATCAATATTTATATGATTAAAGCGGTTACTGTGTCCAAACATGCAGTGCACTCATCTGCCGTGCACTACCTTTCTACTCAGAGGATTAAAGTGGAAACCAGAGAACAGTATTTAAATAGTTTGAGTACATTTTCAGTGTTTCGTTGATTGTTAGAGGCAGCGTGCGTGTGCAGAAATATGAATGTCAAATCACAAAATAAAATAAGCTCCTTCATGTTCTTCATATTTAGTCATTAGGGGATGCATGAGTGATAACTCCCCTCAGGGTAACATCCTCGGTATCTGAGTAAAACCCTTAAAGTCCTTTTATTTATTTATCTATTCATTTATTTATTTATTTATTTAGTAGAGTTAAGCATGGGATTTCAAGCTTGTAAGTGATGAAGTGACACTGCTTGGAGCAATTTTTTCTCCCTTTTTTTTTCCATTAAGATTTCATAGAAAACCAAGACCCATTTGAATGTTTTCTGCATGACAGTCCTTGATACAGTAAAATTCATTCATTGTTATTGTTTCATGCTCTGAATACACAACATATTATTGGCGGAACTATTATCAGCACCCTATGGAATTCAGTCCAGTAAAAAAAGCAATACTGATTCCTGACATACAGCGCACCGAGCCGCAAAAAGACATGAAATGAGAAGGCCATCAACCCTTTTTGAATGCAATTCTGAAATTGTTCATAAAAATGGCAAAATATGAAAAGCAAAAGACCACGGTGACAGTAATGGTAAACTTCAAAATGTGTACTGTGCAGAAAGGGCTGATATCTGATGTGTTGGATATTCTGTGCTCCTTCTAATTCTCGTTACATGCCACGATAATTCATCTAGCTCTTATTTATGTTTATGTTATAGCCATTATACATATTTTTATTAAGTAAGATTTTGTCCTGCACAATTATTTGTAACCAAAAGTGGCTAGGTGCATTAAATTCGGTCGAAGAAATAAGTTGTGGCATGAATACTCTATTTTCTAAGACTGTTGCTGTATCATTTCTTTGTTAGTTTGTTGAACCCTGATATGAGAGCAGCAATAAGCTCTCATTGAACAGCTAATAAACCTCCATTGGCTGCCTTTTCTTCAGACTCAGATGAGAGTGTTGAGCTTCAGCGCTAGTGCCACACTGATTTTGATAAATGACTTTATTACTTGTTTGGATGTTGAGGGACGATGTTTTTCTGCTGCCCAGTACATTAGTTCTTTGTCCTTACAGAATGATGCCAGCAGACTTCACCCAAGGCAGACAGTACATTACACTGACTGGTTTCATACTGGAGAGGAAGCACCTCTTCTATTTTTCAAGGAAATTGTCTGTTCCACAACGATGTCTCAGGGCTTTATACAGTGTATTGTCACCTGGATTAGTTGGCTATAGGCTATTTTGGGGATGAGCACCTTCCGGCTGCAAGATGGCTAGATGGGTAAGGACACTGTCCCAAACAAGGTCATAGGTAGAGTGCACATGACAGCTGGTGTCCATCCTACTCAATATGCCCTGGACTCTCAAGATCTCTGAAAGTGGATCTCTGGAGAATTGGTTATACTGCACATGAAACTGTCTCGTATTGTCTTGTATTGTACCATTTACATTGCAATCAAAACAATAGTTTGTTGAGATATTTCACTTAAAACCAAAGATGTCAAGCTCATGGTAGTGGTACAAGAAAAGTCCGGATCACCAGAGTCATTAGGATTCATCATTTGGGGACAATGAATATCTGTACAGATTTTAATGGTAACGCACCCAACAGTTATTAAGATATTTCAGTCTGGGCCAAAATAGTGGATCAAATGACCAAAAATAATAGCATTTGCATTACTTATAAGTGCTGATGAGGTTTGTTGAAATGGTTGAAAAAAAACAGCTGCATAAGTGTGCACCTACATCTAGATCACTGATATAAAAAATAATATATTTCGTGATACAAAGCTGATTTTATGACTCACAAAATTGGATGTTCAGTATTTGGTCTTTTTTCCACTTTCTGCTTCTTACAGAGAAAACACTTTAACTTCTCCCCAGGGAGCGCTCTCCTCTCCAACAAATCTCATGCTAATACCATCAGGCCCCCAGGTAGAACCCAGCCAGAGTGTAAGCATAGCTGGAATCAGACACAGGGTTTGTCACTGATGACTCAGACAGTCCCTCAAGCCCAACACAATTTGGCTCACAGGACAGCCACCATAGCTCTACCTCAGCATATTCATGCAATGTGTGCTCAGAATATTAAAAACACAATCAGCACGAGCAAGTTTGGGAGTCCTGTATGTTAATTTGCAATATCTGTGGGCCACGCGCCCTTTCTGCCATGTATGAGCTACTCCATCAGCAACAAATAAGAGCCAATTAGATGGCGAGCATGGGAACCCTCATGTAATAAATGAGAGCCATGTCTTAGATAAACCTGGCTTATGAGAGCAGCAACAGCAGGAGGAAGTCAGGGAAGCACTATAAGTTTTTGACAGAACCTAGACTGTGCTGTAGGGTGGGGGTGCCTGGGGGAGGGGATTCAATAGGCCACTATGTATGAATAATTCAGACAAGCCATGGTTGTTCTTAATGTGATTCATGTTCTGTATGCCGAGAGTTCAGTCAATTAAATTTGCATTCCAAAGAGGATTTTTTTCCCTGCTGTCCTGATTCCTTAATGGATGATTTCCAAACTTGTTGACCCATTAGGTATGGAGCTCTAGTAATCCTGAAGGGTTTGTATGCCCCTGTAGTATGTTTATGCTCATATATGCACATTAGGTGAGATTAAGAGTAAAGGAGTAAAGTAACAGTAGTTCTGTAAAAGAAAGGAAATACAAATCTATGACTAAGATCAGCTGCACACATAGTTTTTTTCTCATGAATGTCAGCTGGATTTTTAGTTTCACAGACATATCTGTTTGCATGTGTATGTGTTTTTAGGGGGTCTCTCTCACACAATTTCACAGCATTAAAGATCTAGAAGCAATAAAACAAAAGTAAGCTGGTCCAAAAAATGAAATCCATTACTATGGTTTGCCTGAATTGCGGCTTATGGCCTCAACTTATGTATGGTCACATTTATAACATCTTTTAATAAATATGTAACGTGACACATACTGTGTGTTCAAATGCAGTAGGCCACAGCTGTACAAATGTTACTTAGATCCTGCTGTGAACTATACATTATTTTGAAATTTATGTCCAAATTGGGCAGTAAAGTAGTATTAAAGAGCAAGGCAAAATATATAAACTACATATCACCATTAACTTTTTATTTGTTGCTTTCATTTGACAGTCACACTATACAGACAGGAAAAGCAGGGAATTGCAGGGAGACAACCAGAAAACCAGCATAACATTTCAACAAACGTTCTCAGGTTCAGTTCAGTATAACTCAAATATTTAATTCTCACTTGGCATAGCCATGATTATGATTAAATGATTCATAAATTAGGATAGATTTAGAATACGAATCATTTTGGGATTATTAGTCAGGACATGAACACAAACTTTTGACTTAGAACAAATGTGCAGATATTTTTAAAGAAAAATGAATCATGCCTCCCTTTCACAAGCCTCATAGACTATTTCCACAGCACTCCACTCATCACAAAGACATTTTAAGCCTATTGTCTGTATTTTACATTGACCTTTACATTCAGTTCTATGACCTCAAATGATGCCTTTGCCTTCCACTGACTATACAAAGTAGACAATGTTGCAGGAAGCACTGTAGCACCATCTACTGGCTCCAAGATTTACCAAGCAATTCACAAGTTTTCATGAGGCATTTGTTAATTTTCTCATTTTCTCTCTGCTTTGCTTTTGGAAGTATAGTGTTGAGTATTTTTCTGGAAATCATCTTTAATTAACTCAAACAATCGTTTCTATTCTTCTGTGATGGCTAAAATAATAAATAAATAAAAATTGTCTCCTATTAAGCCCCATGATTGACATATTCTCTTTGTGAATTTTTCTTTTTTATTAAATATAGTATAGAATATACTATGACATCAAAAGTATTAAACTTACTGAATTTCATGGTATTGGAGTGGAGAGTGGCCTATGAAGAATTGTCATAACTTGTTAGGGTGTCACTGTTATCATAAATCACTACCTGCTAACAAAAAGCCTTCTCACAGCATAACACTCGTACCATGATAATCGAAGGTAATGCTGGTGCGAGACGGATGCTGCGACATGCTCCCACTCGACAGAGCACTTGGTCTGACGTTTGAAGAGTTCATCTTTATTTCATCAAAGTCTGGAGACTCCAGACTTACCCTCATTCTTTTCCTCCCTCAGGCCAATTACAAAGGCCATAGTTTTATTACTTGCTGAACTTGCTGTTGTCCCTCTGGCAAAGTAACACAGTCATTTTGCATTTCTGTCAGTGCTTTCCTTTGGTCTTGGTCTACACTATCACTAACTCTCGGTTGTTCCACGATTTATTATTTCATAATTAAATAGTCTTTATGGTTCCTTTAAACAATGAACGCCCCTTTAAACTTAAATCATTGTAGTATACCTCTCACCAGATATATGACTTCTCAGGGCCAGCTTTAGGCATAAGCCAGCTAGGCAGTCACTTAGGGTGCCACCAGCTGGAAGGGCAAGCAAAGAGGATTAAAATATAAATAAATATTATGCTCGAAAACATGGTCAGGACGGCCATAATTGAAAGTCTCATAATAAAACACCTGCTCCTCAGTACAGAAATGACAGAAACTGTAATCTAGAGGCATCGAAGACACAAATGAACAGTAACCTGATATGAATAACCAGATTATGTTCTACATCATACCCTGGATATGGTTAAAACCAGGATACTACATAACAGGGATTAGTGTACATGTAAAGATTAACTGCTAGATAGTGTTGATGGCATGATATAGAATAGAGGTTGAATAAAGTTATATTTGAAATAATAAAGTATAGTAAAATTATTATAATTCAGATAAAATATTCAAATGAAAAAATCAGACCTTTCAGGAGCGCCAGCAGACGTGTCACAGAGGACACTGAAATGTCCAGAGACAGCTCTCCTCATATGCCTGTCTCTGAAATCAGTTCAGTGGATGTTATGGCAGAGTTTGGGCTCAAATGACACAATGGGGGCGTATCTGTTTTGTTCATGTCCAGTCAAATGAAAGAGTGTCACTCAAGTTAAAATGATCTTTCACTCCGGGGAATTTGGATGCACATTCAGTCACTTTGAGGTGTCACTGCAGAGCAGCTGAGTGCTTATTAATTTAAACATGGACAGGTTTTAATTTTTCATTCCTGTGTATAAAAAGAATGTGAATTAAAAAATGGCTGTGACATTCAATGTCAAGTTGGGGAAAACTGAGACTGAAAGATCATTCTTGACTTTAGAAAAAGCAGCAAGCAAAAACATCTCCCCATCTCTCCGCTCAGTAGCAGAGTGAGCATGATCTTCACCAGAAGAAGGAGATGCCCGGATGGAAATGTACTGTACATGTTCAAATTTCCATTTTTTCTGAGTATTTTGAGGGACCTCTCATCCAAGTTTTTCACCCTCAAGACATTGGCTAAACACTGTGGGCACATTAACACAATCTAGAAGGTAACACACCACTTAGGTCTGTCCACAACATGGGCTTTAACTCCGTTAGGGCTACCTGGGGCCTTTCCTGCCTTTCCTGAGTCTCCACGCATGTTTCCCCCCCTGGTCTCTGTGGGCAAAACAATGTAGGTGTCTGCTGCTTTAAATGCAAACCTCTCCACATGAATACAGTGTAAAGTGTCAAATATTGCATTAGCTTTACATTTAACTGGCTTTTAAATGAGTAGGTCTGCCTGCACATATTTGCAAACTGACAGTTGGAAGTTTATACTTTCAACAACACCTCTGTGAAAAAATGTAAGGCTTTTTATTTTTTTACATAAACATATGTCACCAGTTCACAGAAAAGCACACCTTAAGTTCTTATGAACATTGCTATTATTGTAAAGATGGCTAATGTGTCAAAATAAAGTATGTTTCTACTTAAAGGTCCAACACCATCAGTAGATCAGTAAGCTTGCATCAAAGAGAAACAAACCACTGCTGTGATAACCAACTCCACACCAGCACCGACTGAAACTCTGTTTTTCCTCGAGTGCAAAGCTAGCCTTTGCTGATTTTATTGGCACACTGGGCTTAATTAACTTGGGGTAGAGTGTTTACTGTCAGACAACTGGCTTCATTTTGCTTTTGATGAATGATTGATGCCTCTCAAGGGTGAAGCAGCAAATGAGCACAGGCATAGAAAAAGGTCTAACGCTCCCTTGACGAACATGGAAAATGATAAAAATAAACATCATGAAACAAACATCTTTGAAAGGGATGGGATGATGTACATCAGTATGTGTCAATAAGAATACCTACAGGGAGTAACCTTTAATCTTCACTCAGTGATTACATAATATAGCCGAGTAACCAAGACTTTCTCAGACACTTTATTTTATTGTGTTGTTCTTCCATTTGTCAACTGACCCTCTGATTTATTCATCAGAACAAGGGACATATATCAAGGGTTTGAAGAAACTTAAAGATTTCTTAAGTTCTAAGACAGACAACTTTGGGTTTGTAACACCACACATGCTCACAAGATCAATTAAAGAGATTAGAAATAATGGGTGAAAAAAAAACAGGTTCCTGTCTCACGCGTGTAAATATGTGTGATAAAGTAATTCAACTCAATGCCCACTCACTTGCTCTTTCTGATATTAGCTGCATCTTCATCAACAAATGGATTACGTGTATGTTCATTTGTCTAAATATTCTAAGAAGGGAACATCACTCTTTAGCTCACAATCATAGATATTTTATAGAAATTCACTGATCTAATTATAAGGAAGGCATCCCTTTTGATCATTGTGTATTTCCCATCAGAGTTTGGTTTTGTACAATGAGTATTTTACCACAAAGGGTTCCCAGACAATCTGAGTGTGCAGGTCAAACCATGTCATAACAAGTCAGAGGGAATGTACTGACTTAACAGTTTCAGCTTATCTTCATTAACTATGTAGATTTATTATCTGCGCACTATAGAGGCATAATATAAATTCATAAATTCAAACTCCTTTAAAACATCTGTGTCTTATGTGGATTATTTTCATCATCATTATTGTGACAGCAAAGGTTACAACTGTGCTTATCTCACATAGGAGGCGGCACAGTGTAACCTGAGCTGCAAAGAGGCGTTACCAGTCCAGTCTCACCCTGTAGTCATTTACTGGCAAATGGAGGAAGTGACTCATCTCACCAAGCCAATGTGAACAATACTAAGGGTGTTATATTCTGAGCACAATCCAAAGAACTTCTAATGAAACTGTTACACCCTCAACCTCTGTAAAAGTCTGACAACAACAAATTGAGGTCAGAAATAAACTGAGTTCTTACAGTCTCCTCCGAACACAAGGCCTGAAAAATCTATAAAAAGTGGGGGAAAGAAGGGGAAATACATGACCATTTCCTCCTAACGATGGTGCTACAGGAAATGTCAGGTGAACATTATGATCATATAGGATTCATCCTCTGGGGCCCATGAATATCCATTGCAAATTTTATGGAAATTTTTCCATTCATTTTTGAAAGGTCAGGTAGTTAGCAAAATAATTAGGTATCCTTTAGGGACTATTAATATCTGTGACAACTTCACGTAAGTGTGGCCAGTTCTTGTTGAGATATCTTACTCTTTCCATCCCCAAGCTAGTGCACAGATATAGGATGGATGAGTGTGGGCTCAGTCAAGTGGTTATAAGTGGTTTTATCATGTATATAAAAGAATTCAAAATTCTACCACCTAGCTGGTTCATACGGGCATTGACTGGAAGGTTGAGTCCCATGTCAACAGCCATCGATCCTGCTCCTGTGGCGTCACTGAGGAAAAATCTGTGAATCCCCACCGGCTGCTGAGTCGATGCCCTGTGGTTAACCCTGTGCTTGAACATCACTGCAGAGGAGGGCGAGAACATTGAGTGTCCCTGTGAGCATCGATAAAGTTTCGCTAGTGAATTTACAGTCCAGTCAGTCTTGTGTTGTTTTACTAATGGAAGACGATTTCTGCCTGGAAAAGAAAAAATGGATGAAAAGTTAAATTTAAGAGAATTTATGAAGGAGTAACTCACAGTTATGAGACACTACAATTTCCACTCACCATCACATAAGTTTGACTTAGAATGATGAAATGAAAAAGTCAAAATTGTGAGATGAAAAATCAATATTATACCAAGTGAAATTCATTAGCTAGTGAGTCGACATTTTGACTTACCATCCCATAATATTGACTTAATAAGTTAAAATTTTCTGTAAGAAATGTGACAGGACAGAGTGCACAAGCCCAAGGCTGGGTTACCAATTACCTTTTCTGTCTACATAATTTGATTAAGCCCAAATTAGCAAGAGATTTGCATTGCTTCGCTACAGTATCAACCATGATAGGTCCTCCATCTTGTCTTCCCTTGAGTCTGCGCCAAAACCTAGTTTTATGACCTTGATTGTTTAATTCATATTGAGCTAAATTTGTTGTAATGCTGTGTTTCATCACACCAATTCAACATTTTTCTTTGTGTCAAGTAATTAACATCAGGCAAGGTAGTATTATTTCATGGAAGAACTGTAAGGCTGAAACCAATTTTAATAATCCATGCATGTGAGTTATTTTCGTTAATAACTGATTAATTGAAGAAATTATATTAGGCTTATATGAAGAAAATCAGTGAAAAATAGTCATCATTATTAGATCCAGCGTCATATGAGGTGACTGGTGAGCAGTAACCCCTGGTTTGGATTGCGAAACTGTTTTCTGTTCGTGACATAAACAGGGTGGGATGATGACGTCTGAGACAGCCGCCATACAAAAAGCGGCTTCATGTGACGTAGACGAACAGTCAGCATTCTTTCTCCACCGAGGCCGGTAGCAGCCACATCTCAGCATTCGTGTTTATGCTATTTTAAAACAAAACCTCACAGGTTTTAACACGACGTTTGAGCTATCTTTTCTATTCAGTGTTTATTTTTTTCTCTTGGTCGACCAAGACAACAGTTAAGCTGACGTTCCGTTTGTAAAGGTAAGGTATTTAGGTGATTTTCCGTGCCTGGCTAACGTTAGCCGACCGACCGGTCCGGTAGGAAGTTCGTTTTAGGCTGATTGTCATGTTACAAGCTGTAAAATACTATTCTGGATTTTCAAGTTTAGCGCTGGCTGACGTCGTTGACCTTTGAAAATTTGTTCCGCAATGGTTTCATGTTCAGGAAAACCTTGTCTGGTCTCAGAGTTGTTTACAGCCTATTAGCCGTTAGCTTACCGGAGGCCTACAGAACAAAACCCCCCCAGATGTCGTTGTGTGGACTTCCGGTGTCTGAACAAAGACCTCATAAAATCAGCTGATGTTCTCCTCGGTGAACATAAATCCTTTTTATAACTGAATTCACACCTATTTCTCTGGATTATAGGAAGAATTAATACTTTTATGATCCAAATAAATGTTTTTAGACGTTTTCGGTAAATTTTGATATGACCATTTCGGGATATGAGTAGGAAAACGTAATCGTGAGTAAATTTGAGAAGTGCTTGAGAAATAATATTTCATTCGAAATGACCAACAATAGCTCGGATAATAAATTCACCGACTATGGATCTGGATAAATCCAACAAGGCGCACATGTAATCCATGTTCGATTTCGAAATTTGCGTCCCCCTCGGATAGTGTTTCCTGTATCCAGTGCTGCCCTCCATGATTGGGGTTAGGTTTAGGTAAGATACTTAACACTTTGATAACTCGGGTCAACGTTAGGTTATGGTTAGGAGGAGTAGTTGGGGTTTATAGTTGGGTTGAGGTAATGAGACACAGCGGTTCGGAAACAGACGTCGACATATCACCTCCACCGTCGTGTGCTAAGCTAACACTATCTGTTTCACATTCACTTGTATGGACACGTGTTGGCGCTCATGTGGTCAACAAGTTAGTTAAAATCAAATGAATAGTTGATAATAATCGAATCTACTGTTTCAGGTATCATTGTCGCTCGATTGTAATGTGCTTTATACACCTCGAATCCGGCTCTCTGCAGGCCTTCAAGTCGTAAAAGGCCTTGGTTGCGGGTTCCTAAAACAGGCCTATTATAAAGCCTCTAAAAGAGCTTATAATTCATTTTCAGATGTCTTAAATATTTCTTTCTTTTTTCTGTATTTGATCTTTAGCAAAGATTGTTCAAATGTTCCAGTACTGTCACAGGCCTCTGATGTTATGTTGTGGGCCTTAAATAAATAGGTTAATCCAGCCATCCATTTTCTGGTGCTTATCTGGATCCCGGTCGTGTTTAATGATTAAGTAATGCTATTATTAGGAGTATACAACGGGCAAGGCGTGACAAAAATGTCCATAAGCGAATGCACTTCATAACTAATTGTTGGCCTTATTGTCATAACTGGTTTTCATGTTTATATTTCCTGTCAAATGTTTGCTTTCATTTTACAGCCGTTAGCTGCCAGCTAATTTTTTTTCTGTATATCCGTCTCTACTTCCAGATCGCTCTTTCCTGCCCCACTCCTAGACCTTTATTCTTTTCAGATATTCTTTGTCAAGCCGCCAAAGTGGAGAGTGTCGTTGCGCCAGGGGGTCCTTCTCGTTTCAGGTAATAGACATAATCACACTTGACTTTATTTTCTTTTACTGAAAAATCCTCTCAAGAAGCTCACATAAAGACTTAGGCTCACATTTCTTATGCTAAGTTAAAACAGTTTTCCTTTTTTTTTTCTTTTTATTTTTTGGTATCACAGTGTAGGGGGAGGAGGTGGGGGTGCACCTCAGCACTATCCCAAGACTGTCGGCAACAGGTGATTTTTTCCAAATTTTCCTTTCACATAGATCACATAGTCTCTAAGCTTTGTTTCATCTTAAATTCATAAGCCTCACCACTGACTGTAAATTGCATTCCCACATATGTATTATTGTTTTATCAGCACAGCTGGGGGAACTGGGTGTAATTGGCTTCTTTGCCCTATGACTACACCCTGATAAGATGGTGGTTTCCTGTTTTGAGAATAAAGTTTCTCATCTGGAAAATTAACAGCTTCTACAGCTTTTACTTTGAAATTGCACGACCTTCCACCATTTTGACAGTGGCTCAGGTTGATTCTGTGTAGAGCTCAAATGATTAGTCTGTTAATTAATAAGTTAAATAACAGAAAAATAACCGGCAACCATATTGAAAATCAGTTAATTGTTTGAGAAATTTTTAGGCAAAAGTAGTGAAACAATATAAATAGCAGGATTTGCTGCTTCTCTTTGTGACATGTCATACTAAAGAGAATGTCTTTGTGTGACATTTCAAGACGTCACCTTGGGCAGTGCAAGTTGTGATGGACATTTGTTAATTATTTTTTGTCCTCTCTTAAACCAAAAGATTAATCAATCAAAAGAAAAATTGCCAGCTTGAAATTAATGAAAAATGGTAATATCTTGCAGCTTTAATTTGATGTTGCCGTTTTCAATATTTTGGTACAAGAGCTTGCAGCATGTAAACTCTTTGTGTAGAAACCACATGCAATTGCTAGCTGAAATGATTTGGCACCCCACATCAGTAATTTCCTTAATTTGTACATAATACTCTACAATGCTCTATTGCAAATATTTAAATAGCCAACTAATTGGTGACAAATAAATCGCTGAACAATTTACACAGCTCCGTTTCTTCACAATATGTCAAACAAATAACAACCCAGCTGATTTGGGTCGGGTCAGGTCGGTTGCCTTTTACCGGTGGGACTTTCCAGTCTAAAATATTGCCAAAATTGCTGACATTTTGCCAATGGCTAATGTTACACTATTTTTTGGAAATCAATTCTTCTTCACCGCTCTAAAACAGTAGTTTCCACTGGCTGCACAGTGCCACTTCCTGTGTAGGCTGCTGTATTAGTGCAGCAAAGAAGAATTGATTTCATGGGAAAACTGCTGTTTTATTTGGATGTGAAACTATTAAGTTTATTAATGAATTATGTGGCATCAGATCGGTTCATAGACTTGCATACTCGCAGATACCCAATACAGTATTTTAGGCAATATCGAAGGCATTTCTGATACTAGTATTGGAATCTACTTGTAACTCAGTCACCATGGATCAGGGTAGATACCCGAGATATACAGTCATGTTTTCCTGATTTTAAATACTTTTGTATTTTAACAATGGCTATGTTTTGTGTTCATTGCAGCGAGTTCCTGGGGAAAACCCCAGGTTCTAGCGTTCAGAGATGGGTACCTTCTCGAAGCACTAGACGAGATGCCAACTCCTCCAATGAGAAAGGGCAAAATGATGCAATCTTCAGGAAAGTGAGAGGGTACGTTTCCATTTAAATCCATAAATTCTCAGGCACAGATTGTGCACAGGTTTTACACAGTATCACTTAAATGGTCAGCTACGACCAGAATAAGACATTGGAGATAATCTTTCGATATATGACTGTTATTGTATTGTCTTTTAAAAGCTTCTTTAACCCCATGTCCTTCCTCTTCTTCATTAGCATACTTAATAAGCTGACTCCTGAGAAGTTTGACAAACTATGCCTGGAGCTCCTCAATGTGGGTGTAGATTCAAAACTTGTCTTAAAAGGAACCATCTTGTTGGTGAGTATTCTCTTAAACTGTGCTAGTCTATCTCTCCTATAACGTATTAAAATGGACACATAATCTTTTTTTTTTTTTTTTTTTTTTTTTTTGTCTCAAGATTGTTGACAAAGCCCTCGAAGAGCCCAAGTACAGCCAGTTATACGCTCAACTATGTCTACGCTTGGCCGAGGATGCACCAAACTTTGAAGATCCAACAACAGAAAGTCAAGCAACACAAAAGCAGAATACTGTAAGGTTTTTTTTTTCTTCCCTCCTTTTTTGGAACAATAATATTTACATTTTACTACTTTCTGGTATGTTCTGTTTGTCTTATTTTGAACAAATTCTGTTTTACAGACCTTCAGAAGGCTTCTGATTTCCAAGCTTCAAGATGAGTTTGAGAACCGGGCTAAAAATGTCGAACGTAAGTGAAATATATTTGATACATGTGTTTAGTTAAAAAATACAAAATTTGCGTGAATGTATTCATGCATGAATTGTTCATTTTCTTTTTTTTCCCCCCTGTAGTCTTTGACAAACATGATGGCCCACTCACTTCTGAGGAGGAGGAGCAGCGTGCTATTGCAAAGATCAAGATGCTGGGCAACATCAAATTCATCGGCGAACTTGGAAAACTCAACCTTATCCACGAATCTATCCTTCATAAGTGCATCAAAACAGTAAGTTCTGTTGATTTAACATTTAGATATTTATCTGTACTGTAACATTTACATATGTCTCTGTTATTGTAAACCTTTTTTGTATTCTTAATTTCTGTGAGAGCTTCCTGACAGTTAAATTTCCAAAGTCACCTCAACACTTGTGGAAGAAATGAAAGTGGATTGATTAAACATTTCTCATTTCTTTTCAAGCTTTTGGAGAAGAAGAAGAGAGTCCAACTTAAGGATATGGGTGAAGATTTGGAATGCCTCTGTCAGATAATGAAAACAGTGGGACCTAAACTTGATCATGAAAAGGCTAGGGTGAGTATATTGAGGAAATGGTAAAAAAAAAAGTCCTGTCTTAAAATCCCCGTGTTCCATTTAATAACAAATAAATTCTCTTCCCAGTCTCTGATCGATCAGTACTTTGGCCGCATGCGCTCCTTAACGAACAACAAGGAACTGCCAGCGAGGATTCGTTTCCTGCTGCAGAACATGGTGGAGCTACGAGATAATAACTGGGTGCCTCGTAAGGCTTATGTTGACAACGGACCAAAGACAATCAACCAAGTTCGTCAGGATGCAGTAAAGGTTAGTCTATCTGGTCCACTGTAGGATTAACTTTAGGATGGGCATTCATTAAGAACTGTGCAAGAATGATGTATGGGATCAAATACTTACTGGACTGCTCATTAATATCAGTGTACTGGTCTAGTAGTCTAAAGTCTGCCTGTAGCCTTAGATTCTGATTTATCTTTGCAGGATCTAGGTGTTTTTATTCCACATTCAACTGATGGAATGAGAAATGAGTTCTTTATGGAAAACTCCTCCTTCCTGCCAACAAGGATCAAGTTTGACAGGGAAACTCTTGGTGGGCTGGCTGATATGTTTGGACAAATGCCTGGTATGTCGCAGTTTTTTCCCCACTTGAGTGACACATTAATAAGGGTTGGTCCTTTCTGTCAGTGTTTTTAATGTTTTGTTGTCTTATTTTGGGTAGGAAGCGGCATTGGTACAGGTCCAGGAGTCATTCAGGACCACTATTCCCCTACAATGGGACGGCATCGCACAAACCCACTCTACAATGGCCATATTGGAAATGGCAACGGTTCACACCAGCCTCAGTTTGAAGCAGGAAACAAGCTTTTCATAAAACCAAACCAGGTACTTACCAATTGTTTTTTTGCTTTTTTTGGGGGGGGAGTGGTATTTTTGATTTTTTTTTTTTTTTTTTTTTGGCATGGTGAACGATTGCAGTCATCAATACTAATGCTCATGCTGTTAAATCTCTTCGAAAGGGGCAGAATTCACCGGTTTTCAACCATAAGCAGAATCACTCAGGGCAGATGCAGTCTAAGGATATGCCTTCACGATTCGGCAAGAAAGGGAAACTCAATGCTGATGAGGTACAGCTGCTTTCATTGATAGGCAAAGATTTTTTTTTTTTTTTTTTTAACTTTTAGTTTGGCGTCTTGAGTTTGTCGCAAGTAGTCCAGGCAGCATTCAAACGCATCCTGTTGTTTCAGCGGGATGATGTTTTATACCTTTCGGTTTAAGAAATGTGAAGTAATATTCTAACCATGTGGCATTTTTCTAAACCTGTTGTTTTCTCTATTCTAGATCAGTCTGAGGCCAGCACAGTCCTTCATTTTGAATAAAAAACAAGTGCCAAAGCTGCAGCCACAGATGACTATGATTCCTCCAAGTGCCCAAGGTTCCCCACTAGGACAGGTAACATTCTTATGTTTAAAACAAAGACATTGAACTGATATGGTAATAGGAAACATACTCATGTGGCCTCTTTTGTACAGCCTCCGCAGCTTGGCTTGAAGACCAATCCTCCTCCGATTCAGGAAAAACCTGCAAAGTCCAATAAAAAAGCTCCTCCTACAAAAGAAGAGTTGCACAAAATGACAGTAAGTTCCTCATAATTCACTCTGTACTTCTTTTCTGCACAATATACTTTCTGTATAGCACATTAAATCTGACTGGTTCTTTTCATCCAAGGAGACACTGGTGACAGACTACCTGAACAACAAGAACATTGACGAGGCAGTGAATGCTGTGAGGGAGATGAAGGCTCCCAAGTACTTTTTGTCTGAGATGCTGAACAAGATCATGGTTCATTCCCTTGACCGTTCAGATGAGGATAAGGAACAAGCAAGTACCCTAATCCATGCACTCTGCACCGAGGGGCTCGTCACAGGTGAAAATCTAATGCAGGTCAGTGTCTTAATGTACAGTACTCAGGTAAACCAATATTCAGTACATGTTTCACTGTCTGGACATTACTCAGTACTATATTCTGTTTTTTTAACAGGCCTTTCTGAGTGTTCTGGACCAGTGTCCCAAGATTGAGGAAGAAGTCCCACTGGTGAAGTCTTACCTGGCACAGTTTGCAGCACATGCAATCATTGCTGACCTGGTCAGCATTGCAGATTTGGCCCATCAGTTGGAGAACGGTGCACATTTCCCACTTTTCCTGCTCTGCCTGCAGCAGATGGTCAAACTCAAGGACCGTGAGTGGCTGAGTGACCTGTTCCAACAAAGCAAAGTCAACATGCAGAAGATGCTGCCTGGTATGTCCAAACCCATTCTGACCCCATGTTTATAATTAATATGTCATTAATTAGGCTGTCAGTTCATTTTGTATGAGAAACTTGTTTTTTTGATGATACAGTTCAAGGAAAATGAATGAGAATCTCATTTCATTTATTTATTACTCTTGTAGAAATAGACCAGAACAAGGATAGGATGCTGGAGATTCTGGAGGGCAAAGGTCTCAGCTTTTTGTTTCCATTGATGAAACTGGAGAAGGAGCTTCTGAAGCAGATTAAAGTAGATCCCTCTCCACAGTCAATCTACAAGTGGATCAAGGACAACATCTCTCCTAAACTCCACACTGACAAAGGTTTTGTCAACATCCTCATGACCAGGTACAGCAGTGGACAATGTTTCTAATACTGCAATCAGTCTCTCAAATATATTTACATTAAGAGCCAGTGTGTTGTTGTTGTTGTTGTTGTTAAATTTAACACCAAGTATTTTACAGTATATTGATTATTCTCTTGTCTGCCAGCTTCTTGCAGTACATTGCTTATGAAACCAACCCTGACGACGATGAAGAGCAGCTTGCAGCGCCCAGTAAGGAACAGCTGGATGAAGAAAAGCAGCTGTTGCTTTCTTTCAAGCCAGTGATGCAAAAGTTCCTACACGATCACATGGACCTGCAAGTCGGTGCATTGTATGCCCTGCAGGTCCACTGCAATGCCAAGGGTTTCCCCAAAGGTATGCATACCTGTTCTTTAACATAGTAGCTTATGGCTATTATGGCTTTTTTCTTAATGCAGAGAAGTTGGCTAACTTTGGTATGGAAGCTTTAGTGTGTAATGTGTGTAATGGTTACTTTCCTTTTTTCAGGCATGTTACTGCGCTACTTTGTAAACTTTTATGACATGGAAATAATTGAAGAAGAAGCCTTCCTTTCATGGAAAGAGGATATCACCCAAGAGTATCCAGGGAAGGGAAAAGCGCTATTTCAGGTACATTGCTAATAAATATTTTTGTGAAGTTTTTGAAATTGCTCACACAAAATTTAATAACCAGGTTTCGCAGTTTGAAACATTATGTCCCAAATAACATCAGCACAGGGATATGAATGTGCATGTAAATGTATTCATTATAAATAACTTGGGCTGATGGAGATATTGTGTTTACATTGCAGGTGAACCAGTGGCTGACCTGGCTGGAGACCGCAGAAGAGGAGGAGTCAGAGGAGGAAGATTACTGAGGAACAGGCCAAAGCCATGTGTTATCAGGATGCAATGAATGATTGTGTTTTTGTTTATTTCTTTTTACTTTTGTAACTTTTTTTTTTTTTTTTTTTTTTTTTTTTGTGCCCTTACCTGTCTCAACCTAACCCCTCCCCCCTCTTGTTTATAAATATTTTCCAACCACTGTTAAAATTCATTTCACTATGAAATGCTTTGCCAGATCAAGCCAGCATCACCACCATCTTGTATTTATGCTTTTCTTTCTAATTTCCTCTCATTTGATGTCCTATAGCAGATGTTTTATACATTTCAATCATCTTGGGTTATGTTTTCTTTATCACTAGGTGGTATTTTGCAGGAAACTGTACCAGCACCAAAACCTGACCCATTTTATCACCTTTTACATCTGGTAGGCGTCACCAAGTGCTGCAGAAACTATTGACTTAAACTGTTTACAATAGAGAAAAGGCTCAAAGAGACTTTCTCAGTGTTTTATCTGTATTTGTTAATCAGTTTTTAGATGCACTTTGCTCAACATCTTGAGTCGTTGCAATAGTAAAATACACTTTCCTTGATTTATCAGTCCTCCTGAGTTGTTGGCTCGAATGATTCATAATGGTTTTCCTGTGCTTGAAAGCAGACCATTTTGTCTCAAATCAAAATCTTAATCAGGATTTGATGATTCTGTAACAATAATGGCCTGTTTTATTTGCACTGTTTGATTTCAGTTACCCACATTTAATCTAATGAAGCTTTTTTTTTTTTTTCTTTTCATGTATGAAACTTTTTTGCTGTTAGGAATGTGTGGCCTTGGCTTTTTTTTTTTTTTTTTTTTTTTTTTTTTTTTAATTTATCAATTAATATGGATATACCTCTAACGTATCTCGGACTTTACTTGAATGTCTCGCTTTCAACATCGAGACAGCCAAAGCTTAGTTTCCAGTGCTAGTTGTTCACCACCATGAGTGGAAATTTTAAGTCTGTTTTCCATATTTGTCAAGTTTTTAAATGGTCTTTTTATCTTCATAAAATAACAGAGAATGTACTGTATGTGTACACTTAAACCTTCTTTTGGAGTGTCACTGTAATTTTAAGTGCAACAAGATGAGTGTGCAAGTATAGATCAAGGTTGAATAAAGTTTAACAGTTCACTTCGGTTTCCTAAACCTTTCTTTTTTTTAATATGCCTATTTAATGCCCCAACAGCCATGGGCAGAGGCATTTTTTCCAGGCTGCCTTGTCTTTGACTGGCAACAAATTTGGCATAAATGTTCAGTTGACCTCAAGGATGAAGTGATCATCCCATTCTTTTGAATGCGATAGGATAAAACGAAGAAATGACAACCAGCCAAAGAGAAAATCCCATCAGCTTTTTGTCAAGGGAACCAGGGTGATGCCAACAAGTGCCCTGCAGCACTCGAAATTGTATTAAATTAAATTAGGGTGGCTGGGAAGTACACTAAAATGATTTTCTTTACCGAAGAGCCTCTCGTTTAACCGATTCTGTCTGTGAATTGAGGGACGCAAACTACTTTAAAATTTCATTAGTAAAAGCCAACTGACATCAATACGTTATATTAACCTTAGAGTTGTCATCTGTCCTAATTGACTCAATATGGTTAAAGTTTCTTGTTAAAGTTTCTGTTTGAGCAACTCATTTTTATGTCTAGCTTATTCAGTGACATTTCATAAGTTATGGATGCAAAACATGAATGAGTATGTTGCCGTCTTAAAATGATACAGGAGCAGAAGGTGACGATGCACATCTCACACAAATCTTTGTTCTTTTTTTATTTGACATTTTGTTGAGGCATCGTTCCATTTTTGAGTCAGCGTCTTGTCTGACCATCTGAGATAGAAAATAGATGTTTACACCTTTTGGTTCACTCCAAACAACTTGATCTATCTTTAACAAAACATCTTTAACAAAACACAGCTGTGAAAACACATTTCCAGTAAGACGTGAGAAATACATCACTGTGCCAAAATAACTACACTTTTCTAGGCTAATTCCAAGATATATGGACAGAAATCCCTGCTTTTAATAGAAAATAAAAATGCAGATGTGGAGATAAGTCTGTGAGCAAGATCTGAAGATTTAATCGCTGTCTTCATCATTGTTGGAAGCTTCGGGTTCAGAGCCGTTGTCAGATCGCCGTGGGGAGCCCTCGTTGTCTGATCCCGCTTCAGACACTCTGTCTGATCCCCGGTCTGACGCCGCGACGGGCGAACCAGGCCGAGACTCTTCATCTGATCCTGACCGACTCCTCTTGCTTTCGTTGTCTGACTGCTCCGAGTCAGACTGCCGCTGGATCCTCCTCTTCTTCACTGGGCGGTCGCTGCCGGAGTCGTCGTCCTCGGAGCCTGCGGAGCGCCGAGGGCTGCCCGCCTCGCTGCCGGAGCGGTTCCTTCCTCCATCCGACTCACTGTCGGATGCAATGCGCTTCCTGTGGCCGCCCTCGTCATCAGATCCTGAACCACTGTCTCTTTGGTGTCTGTGTGGGAGAGAGGGCACCAATGAATTGAATTTTGTTGATTTACTTATATTGCCAGCACTGGTTTGAGTGTAAAATCGGATTTTCAGGACTGTGCTTTTACCTGTCTTCAGCTATTTTCAGTCCATCCTCATCTGAAGATGATTCAGAAGAGGAGATGATAGCCTTAGACTTGATCTTCCCTTTGAGAGATGGTGGCAAACGCTCAGGCTGTGGCTAAAAATGAGAATGTTAAAAGCTAGGAGTTAGGCCTGAGAAGATATTTTAAAATGATTTAATCCGGACAGAAGAGCACAACAAAGAAATGACCAAAAAGGACCTTTTCGATCCTCTTGCGTTCTTTGGGTTTACGCTGCTTCTTGGATCGTGATCCTCCTTCCTCATCATCACTTTCATCCTCTCCTCCTGCTTTAGCAGGTCTGCAAGCACAGGACAATTTTCTCTTAGTATTAACATTGTTTGCATTGCAGTCGAAATAACCACATTTGGCATTCACTGCATCAGACTCACCGCCTCCTCTTCTTCTTCTTCTTCTCTCCATCCTCGACCTCCTCCTGCTCACTGCCACTTCCACCCTTTCTCTTCTTCTTCTTCCTGATTGGCAGGTCCTCGTCAGAGTCATCGTTGACGAACTCATCCATGTCACCTCCTTTCTTACGCTTGGAGATAAAAATAAAAAACAAGTATGTTACCAACGGTGAATTTTGGTGCAATTTAAAAGTTTGCTGATGAGTTCGCTATCGGTGCTAGCACTCACACGTCCTCCACCACCGCCTCCCTTCTTCTTTTCTTTGGCCATTTCTTTCGACCCTTCTGCGAAGGTGAGCAGGTTCTTGGTCTTCTCCACGTACAGAGCTCTCTGCTCCAGGAGCTTCTTCTGTTCCTCTGCCTCTCTGTTCCGTTTTTCCTCCTAACGAGGTTTGAGGGCGACAAGCCAAACGGTTAATAAGAATCCTATTACCATAAAACATGTAAAACATGACTCCTTGTCACTGTGCGCTATTACCAAAAAGATTGACATTTTTTGTATGGTAGCAGCATAAGTACCTGCTCTTTGAGCAACTGCTGGCGCAGCAGGTCCCTCTCCTGCTCCTGTTTGGCCCGAAGCTCCTTCTCCTCCTCATCCTGCTTTCTGGCTCTTGCCACGTGGTATTGAGCCTGACTCAGCAGGTCAGAGCACTGCCTGCAATCCCACAACACACCCGTACCCACAGTGATATTACAACCCACACTAAATGAACCAAACTCCAGTCCCATGTAAAACATTGTAATTAAATGTAGAAATGGGTCAATTATTATATATTGGCAAACTATCAGTATCCTCTGATATTAGCTTTAAAAAACCAACTACTTTTAGAGCTACTCCTATAAATTCTTGTCATTGTTCCCTGAAAGCACACAAAAGCCTTCAGCGTGTACCATGAGGATAAATTCACACTGACCTGGCCTCAGAAGCAGCCAGAGCGAGGTCAAACCTCATCTTGTCTCCTGCCTTGCTGAGGTAGCTGAAATACCTGTGTGAAGAGGAGGAGGCAGAGGAGGGTGAGAGGGAGATAAAATTTCAGGACTGGGCAGAGCACAGCCAGGAGGATCAGGATGGTAGGAGAAGTCATAAATCAAGTCTAATGCCACTACCTGTGAGCCAGCTCAAGCTCTTTGACAGCGCTGAGCACAGCCTTCAAGTTGCTCTTCTCATCTTTCAGCACAAGAGTGGCCAGTCTCTGAAGCACCAGCGCCACGTTGAACATCAGCACCGTGTCGCTGGGCGCCACGTGACGGGCCTCATTGGAAACACATCAGAAAGACAAAGTTATACTCTCCTCATATTGTAGAATAAAATAAGTGCATTTAATTTTTTTCTCATGTTACCTTCAGTAGCATCTGCTTGCACTCTTGGAGTTTCCCACATTTGAAGAGCGCCCTCGCGAGGTACAGCAGCACCTCAGTGTTCTGATATTTGTAAAATTTCTTCAGGCAGTTCTCATACTGTGGAGCAGATCAAAATGTAAAAAACTGTACAGACCAAAGACAATAACTTTCAAAAAGTTATCGCAAATGAGGCTCTTACCATCTGCACAGCACTGATGTACTGCTTCTGCTCGACATAGATGTGAGCCAGATTTAGCCAGACGTCACTGATGTCCGCTGTGGCCTCCCTCACCTGCGCAAACACATCCCGAGCCTCTCTGAAGTAGCCCTTGTGGGCAAGGACGGCACCTGGACGAAACGGTTTTTATGTTTAATGCATCATCCACATACGGTAGAATAAAAAAAGCAGAATGAAGCTATACAGACCGATGCCATTGGCGGCATAGAGGTTCTTGGCATCATTTCGCAGGACTTGTTTGTATATCGCCAGGGCTCGATCCTGGTGTCTCTTTTCCTGTCGAGACAAAAACACCGTTGCTCCATTTGGGGATCTACAGTTTCCTTTCACATAGTGTTTCATCATAGAAACACCCCGCATCGCCCAAAACAAAGCAGTGGTGCTACATCACACACCTATGTTCGTGTTTATAATGAGGGAAGCAACTCATCTATTAGTTACACTGATAACAGGATGTAAAGTTCTTACAAGATGGGAAAAGTTAAGACACAGCCCCACTAGTCACAATCACTTTTGCATTGCATGAAGACACAATGTTAAAGTCTTCGGCATTCACTGAAGTGCTGTACTCTTATACAATTTCAACTGCACTGTCTGTCATTTGTCGCTCTTTCAACTTATGTTAGAAAACAGCCGTCTGCACCTTTTCCCGGTCTCTGGTGGGCTGGTGCAGCGTCTGCAGCCACACGTTACCCAGAGCCAGCATGGAGTAGGTGTCGTTCTGTGTGGACGGCTGCTTCAGGATACGCTCAAACTTCTTTTGGCCCGGTCCCCATTCCTGTTTGGCCAAGTGAAGGTTTCCTATCAGAGACCAGGCGTCCGGGTGGTCCTGCGCCAAACAGAGCAAACGTAAGAAAGAGCTTTGCGTCAGACTCTGTCATCTGCTGTTGTGTGAGTGTTGTACCATAGATAGATAGATAGATAGATAGATAGATAAATAACCTGATTAATCTGCAGAGCTTCTTTGAACCAGTCAGAGGCTTCATAGAAGTTTCCTTTGTCACGAGCCATCGCTCCAAGACGCAGATAACCTGTAAGCCAAAAACATTTAAATGATCTCTCAGAGTACAATCCTTTAGTCTTCATGGTCTCACACTTTTTATTCTCTCATGTGTCATGCTTACAGTCCACATAGTTTGGATGCTCTCTGAGGATGTTTTTGTAGAGTTTCTCAGCTTCGTGGAATTCACACATGGCCTCATACAAACGAGCCAGATTGTAGGAGGTGGTGACAGAAATGGCGTTGTAGTAATGCTCGTCATGCTCTCCCTCAGCTTTGGCCCGGTCCAGAGATGCCAGAAAATATTTCTGTAGGAGTGAAGACATGACCCCAGCTTTGAAATAGCACTATTGTATATGCTAAATATACAGTGTTCTGCATACCTCAGGATCCTTAAATATCACAGTGTAGAAAGCATTTTACTGCGTCGTTTAACATCCCTCATTCTCACTTTGATATTAGTCAATGAATTCCCTGGTAAATGTGGCTATTTTAGGACATCAGCTAATAGTCGCTCTCTGTTGTATGTTGTCAGCTACCTTAGCCTCTCCCAGGTTGCCCAGTCTGAAGTGAAGAGCCCCCAGGTTGTTGAGGATCTCCGGGGGAACGTCGGCCTGCACCTTCTCCTGCAGGATGCGGGTGGCTGTACCGTAAGCAGACAGCGCTCCCTGTATGTCAGTCTGCTCCAGGATCTGAGCCAGCTCGATCCATGCCTCCACATCATCTGGGTACTGCTCCGTTACCTTCTTCAGGTGACCCTAGAGGACAAAAACAGTGGCGTATATCCAAGTTAAAAATATCCATGAAATGACCATTTAACATATTCCTCAGGTCAAATCTGGCAGTTTTCTGAGCCAGGTGATAACTGACAGGATACCTACTTTAGCGATGTCTCTCTTTTCCTGATCGTCAGATGTTGCATAGAGAGACCCAAGGATTTTCATAGTTTCATAGTTGTTGGGGTAGGCCTTTAAAACCTTCTCAAAGCACTGTGCTGCGTTCTCCTTGTCTCTCCGATACACGTACATCTGCCCCAAGCCAAAGAAGGGCAACACAAAGGTGGACGAGGCAAACTGAGTGGCTTGGTAGTAATACTGAAACGCTTGGTCATAGTCCTCCTGAAGAAAGAAAGAGCAGAGATATCAGAGACAAAAATTGGTAGTACAGTAAACAATCAGTTCGCCGGACCGGGATTGGGTTTTGGATCTTACCTGCACGTGAAAAGAGCGAGCTAACTGGTAGCAGCTCTCAGCCTGCATGGCTTCGACTTCTGTGTTATGGAAAGCATGGAGGGCCAGATGCTGCACTTTGCTGTAGTCCTGATGGGGAAACAGAAACCAAAGACGCATGAGTAGTAGTTGAGTGACACACAGGTTTAGATTTGTGTCAGGATTTCAAAAGGACAACAGACTAGTGATTACCTTTTTGAAGAAGAAATGGTTGGCGAGGTGGTTGAGCACCATGGGGTTGCTGGGGTCGATGGTGTAGGCCCGCGATAGGAGCTGCACTCCGTTCTTGATCGAGTCTGCCTCCTTGTTGTTGAGCTCTAAAACGGCCAAACCAACAAGAGCTCCCACGCACTTCGAATTAAGCTCCAGGGCTCGACCGAAAGCCAAACGAGCCTTCTCCAGTTTGTTGAGCTTGACAAAACAGTGACCCATCCCCAGCCTGACCTCCGCTGCTCAGAGACGCCACAACAAGATAAAGAATGGTGGAGATATTAACTGTTACACGTGTCTACGTATGAGAAATACATTATTAACTGCAGATGGAGATGGATCACCCATGTTTGGGTGTCAGCATCAATGTTAGCAGATCTACAAAAGGGAATCACAGTACAGGTATAACAAAAATCTTGTTTTTTGGATCTTGGATCTTGTTTCATAATCTGTCCATGCCTAGACCCTGGTATTACCTATTATGATTAAGACTTTTTAAGACCCACAGATACCCTGTTCAAGTTAAGTGATTGTGTCTTTAGTTTATCATTATTTTTTAATGGACATTATTCTTCAACTGTAAAATATCATGCTTTAGTATATACACATATGCCACAACTCTATAACTCTATAACCACCTTTGTAATCTTTGTCAAAGGTGTTTGTTACCAGATTCTTTTACTTTCAAATATTAATACTGGCCTCCAAAGTCTTGTACTGGCCAGACTCTAGTAGTACAAGCAGCAGTATTAATGTCATCATAGTAGTGCTAGTAGTAATCAGGGATACAGGGATGTGTTTTCGAGATAAAACAAGTTGCTTGTTTACCTGGGCAGCCGGGGTTTGTACGCAGGGCCTTTTTGTAGTACGCCAGTGCTCCTCTGTAATCCTTTTTATTGAAGGAGATGCAAGCTTTACCTGTTGAATAACAATGGTGTGATTATTTCAGTCAATCACAGTGGTCAGGATGAATCTCAGTCTCTTTTATATTCAACTTGCCAAGCAAAGCAGGGATGTTATTGGTGGACTGATTGAGGACAAAGTGAAACTGAGCATCGGCCTGGTCCATCTTGTCTCCTTCGAGCAGGCAGAAACAGGCTCTTCCCAACAAATGGTTCTGATTGACACACAAGCATGTTACATTTAGTTGAAATGCAAAAACACTGGAGCCAGAGTGGTCCTCTCTCATTATCAGCAGCTCTGACAGACATTTTTCTTACCTGATCATACATGATGATCTTGTCTGCCATAGTATAGAGAAGCGTGGCCTGCGTGATGAGCTCTTTCTTGGCATCTTTGTTTTTCTCTTTACGTGCTTGCTGGACATAGTAAGCTGCCAATGTGTCCAGACAGGTCATCTGGTCTTTCTCATGGTCTCTGTAGTCCAGGTTTCCATCGATGCGAGCCGCCTCTAAAAGCTTGACAAAATCCTCTGTTTTGCCCTGCTTGTAGTACTCCAGCTGAAAAAGGACAAAGGGGCTGAATTTAACTTTGCTTTACAGGGATCACGTTTGATATCTGGCTTGTGTTCAGTTTCTTCAGGATTCTAACATTATGCATTACGACAATGAAAGTAACAACCGTCTGTGGTAGCGCCACTGACTCACCGCCAAAGCAATCCAAATGTGGAGCTGTGTGTGCTCCTGCTTCAGGATACTGATGACCTCGTCTCCTTCTGGCAGCTGATCGAAGTCAAGCTCGATAACCTGCAAGGTGCAGTTTGCTTATGTTAGTAAGCATCAGCGTCTGACAAAACTCCTGTATCGTTTAAGACTGTTATGAATGAAGGTTCGATGGAACAGCGATGAATAGTGTCTGAGTTTTTACTATAACATCTCTGGGTATATTAGGCCATTATGTTTGGTGTTGCAAATCAACATCCGTGACTGTTTTATGGCATTATTGAATTTTTAATGACTTTTGCACCAACGTGATAAAGGGTCTTCTTTTGGTATTTATTTCACTTAATTAGCCAAAACTAGCACTTTTATCTAGATGTTTAGCCATTAACAGTTATTTCATTGACTTACAACCCAATATCACACTTAGCTTATAATTCATCAGTCCAACTGCAAAAAATCCTACCTTAGTGAAAGTTGTAGTGCTCTGTGTTCATTGCAAGTGTTCTAGAGATGTTGATCCAACTGCATAGTTATTTTGGGGGCTGCGGTGCTACTGAATTATATTGTGTCATACTGAGATTATTCTAATGCTCTGTTCACATCAGTTATATCAGTGTAGATACTCTCTCTGTATAAAGCAATACAACTCATCAGCACCACAAACTACAGATACAATATTATACAGCAGCTTACAAAAGTGTTAGGCACTGTGGATGTGTAGATTCTTATCCATTATGCAAAACTACCAGCGATGCTCTAATTGGTCCCATATTCATTCTGCAGCACGACAATGACCCCAGACGCACAGCCAGAGTCATACGCCCAATCCCAATGTCCCCCCTCAGACTTGGAGGCATGTTCCCAGTAAGTTTGTGAGGACTTATGGCTGTCCCACTGTCAAACCATCGAGGGCATGAGGGCTCCCTAGCAGACATTTTGACCCCTTTAAGCCCACTTTTCGTAATTCCGCATTTCTGTAGACTTTTGCTGAGGGAATTACCCAAAGTTGATAGCATTGTGACATTAAACACAGGGTTGCCATGGTTATCAGGGGACGCCCGGAAGCGTTAAAAAACAGCAAACAACGGCCATAAATCGCAAGAAAAACAGGATAGAAGAAGAACAGGTAACAAACAAGCATGAAAGGGACAAACCATAATGTTAGCATTACAAAAAAAGGCAGTATATGACAGTATAAACCCAGAGCTCAATGTGATTCTGAGCCAGAGGTGTTGACTTATTTGTCCTATGATGATATGATGATGAATTCAAAATATCCAAATTGGATCAGATCTGATCCAGCAATCTTTTTTTTGTTAACAAACAGGGAACAAAGGGAGGGGGGGTAAAAATGTACAATCAAAAGACCCAAACCCACAAATGAATGCAAAAGTTTTGACATCATCATGGTAACGCAATATAAGGTAACTCAATCACTCACCAGGTGATGCCAATTAAGTCTGTGAGGGTTCAGGGCTTAGGGGTTTAGGGGGGCATTGGGATTGGGCCATAGAAAACTATCTTCAAAGACAAAAAGAACAAGGAGTCCTGGAACAGATGGTCTGGCACCCAGAGAGCCCTGATCTCAACATCATGGAGTCAATCAGTAAGATTACATGAGACATAAGACACTGAGACAGCCTGAATCTACTCTCTCTAACTGTGGCAACAACCCACCTGCCAAGTACCTTTAAAAACTGTGAAAGAATGTAGTTTTAAAAGGATGGTCACGCCACATACTTATTTGATTTTGTGTTTTTTATTCCGTTTACTGGACTTTATATGACGCTAACTGAATATATACAATTGATTCATGGCATTACTTTTTTTGCATGAACCATTTGCACGGAATTCAAATATTGTGCGAGATAATTTGTATATCACTGCTATAATGAACTAACCCTAACCCAGATGTCTCAACACTTTTGACTTTTTAAATTAAGATAAATATGTAACGATGCTGCTGTTCCTGTTAAACCTGATTTCATAGGTACTGCATCACTGAATACGGCAGTGACAGAAAACATCTCAATGACTTTAATCAGAGCGTGATGTCATATTTCTGTTATAATGTTTTCTAATGTTCGCACGTCTGTACTTGCAGCTCCGGGCCTTTACCGGTATTTACGTTTCAAATATCAACATTAAACACGAAGCTGAGATGTACTGAGCGTTAGCTAATACTAGCTAAAGTTAGCATTAATGGCAAGTGGCGTTAGCACGGCGAGGTTCACTTCAAACAATAACTCAAGTTTACATGAGTTTTACCTCATCGGTGTCCCGCAGAGGGATCTCAATGGAGCCCCGAGACATCTTGACTGAGGACAAATCCACAGATGTGTATAAGAGACAGGGGGTGGGAGAGAGAGCTGGGGGATGTCAGCTGGTTTTGATGTGAAGCAGAGGAAAACAAACATAAGAGCATCTTGGAGACCTGTGCTAACATCACAGCAAATCAGAGGAAGACAAGAAAACTGAAATGAAAATGAAGCTCTTAATTTAACATTTAACAATATTGTTTTTCTTTTCAGAGGACCTGCCTGGGACTGAGAAGTAAGAATTTATTTTCAGAATTTGTTTTCACAGTGTGATATTTGTAACATCAGGACAAACAAAATAACAATTTTGTCTCATTGCATAACCCATACTGTGTGAGTTTTAGTAGTGGAGATTTAATTTAAAACATTTTATGCTTTTAACATTGCGTTGCCATCATTATTCTCTATAAGAGCCAATTAATGTCACATTTTTCTTCCACAGTTTAGGATGACAACAAGAAAATAGGTATTATATAGTCCTCTGAATAGATCCTACTGTATATATTTAAGCATTAAAATCAGTCAAATATAGAAAGGAGTTATTCAAATCATTTATTAAAAATTATAAATTATATTCTGTAATTTTAAAGTGTGTTTCAATTTTTATTTGTGTTTTATCTGTGGAGACTGAGGCAAAAATTTATTTGATTGTTTATGAAAATATCAGGTCATGTAGGAATGTGACTCTCCAGGGACTCGGGAGAAACATGCACAACAAGCATGTCGGACAGCAACGATGGTACGTGTTGCAGTTACTTTACTCTTCTATCAAGCCAAAAATATCAAAAAGTCAGTGTATTAACTTGCTTTACATTATTCTTCCTGTGTGTGAATGTACCCTAACTTTTGTCCATCTCCATGTGAAGTGTGGGAGTCACCAGGCTGTGGGACGAGGGACGTGCTTGAGGACAAAAAAGACACAAGTGGATTTTCTGAACATGAACTCCTCGACATCATGTATAATGCATGTAATACATCCAACTCAGGTACACAGGCTTGCGTTCTACTCAACAAAACAGATAAAAATAATCCCAGAAAGTGTTTGATGGTTTATTCCTGCTTCTCTCTCGTCTTCAGGAGAGGTGTTGGCCTCCACCATCGTGCAGTACCTGCAGACAATGACAGCTCAGAGTCCAGAGCAGGACAGAATGGCTGCCCTTCGACGGATGCTCGACCCGGACCGACAGGACCCACATGTGAGCAGAGAGACTTTCCACGCCACCATGAGAGAGTGGATAGCCCAGTGCAGCCAGGACAGGTGAGATTAAACTCCAGATCACCATTATGCTGGATGTCATGTCGGTGTGATTTAGTACATAAAGTAAGTAGAGCAAACAATAAGAGCAAAGAGAAAAAACAAACAAAACAAACAAATTGATCATAAATGCAAGAAGGAGAAATGTGTTAAACATTTGACAGGTTGACACATTGCCACACAGCAATTTAAAATCAAAATTTTAAACTTTTTAAAAAAAGTTAATCACTCTAAGAATCTGAAGCTAATTGAATAAAGTGGTTGAGTGTTTGTTAATATGGGTTTGTGGCTGTAAAACATGAGAGTTATTCAAGCTTAGTGATTCTCTTCAGTTGGTGGAATGTAACCAAGATACTTTCACTAAAGTAATTATGTACAATTTCAATTTTTCTATTCGATAATACTTTATACTTTCACTCCACTACATTTACTAAGGAAATTTGGTTACTAGGAGACCATAATCCTAAAAAAGCATGATGCATTGGCATAGATTAAACAGTATTTTAAATTAAAGTTAAAATTAACTCCACCTTGACATCGTTAAATGCTGCTTACATGTAAATGTGTAAAAATAGTCAAATAATATATGACTGAATCGTGCAATTTTGCATAAGTTCTTTTACATTGGATACTTTATTTTGCTGGTTGAATGTAAGAGTATTCTGTAATGGATAACAAGGTATAGTTAATGAGTTAATGGATGGACAGATACATTTTTTGTACTGTGTTAAGATCTCAATACTTCTACCACTAGTGCTTTTCGTGCACCAGCAAGAGTGTCAATGATTTTCCCTAGAAATGAAAGAAGGGAAGATGACCTGCAAGAACCTCCCTCTTTTGATTAATGTGCATTTTAAGTGATCCGTGGAAACGAACTCACTGACTCCTCCTGTGTTTCAGCACTGATGTGAGTGGCAGTCATGTATCCTGGCCAGACTCTTCTAAAGTGCCTGTAAACGGTAGGCTGTCACTGTTTTGTTCAGAATTCTCAGAAATGTCTAAAACAGATTAAAAGCAATTCACTAAACCTGATTTCCTCTCAGGGCTGGATTTGTCGTGCTCGCAAAGCAAAGCAGCCTCTTCAGAAAGCCACCAATGTTCCTGGTTTGTCATTTCACTCCTTTAATCACAGCGTGTTTACCTCCTATAATCAATGTGTCGTCGTGCTTCATCACTGTTTGTTTGGCTTCAGTGATGGAAAAGACCTGTTAGGCACGTTGGCTGAGCTGAAGCACGCTCACTGCAAGCTGAGCGATCAGAACAGCAGCCTCCTGCGGACAGTGGCTCAGTGTGAAGATGTGAACCTACAGCTCACTCTGGAGATCACGGAGCTGCGAGCAAAGCTGGCCAGGTGAAGGATTAACTCCAGTTATAGTATGTGGGATTATTACTGTAATTCCAAATCCTCACAAAAGCACACCAATATTTAATTTAATGTAATTATTTCCTATTAACACTTCATTTAAACAAAATAATGATACACATTCCATGATTGAAGAGAAGCCAGGAGAACAAAAATCATAGATCCCACATACTCAATGGGATTCAGATTCAATATAATTTAAATCGGGTTTAATACAAAATTTCTAACCTGACTTTGATCATTTACAAGTGACACATCTCTATCATGTCAGCTCATACACATCTTCTTCTTTTAGCTGCTTGCAGTCACAGTTAATGGGAACGTTTTCAGAGTTAGAAGCTCGGATTTAAAAAGTTAAAAGGAATGTTCAAAATGAGCCAATTTAAATAGACACTGTGAAAACCGTGTGCCAGCCTGAATAAGAAATAGGTCAGTGTCTCATCCCGGTCCTCACGACTTTTGTGTCTTAATTGTAAAAGTTACACGGTGAAGGTGTCCATGGATAGATAATGATAAAACGGATATCATGACCTCCCTACTGAAAGTGGTCTTTTGTGTCTGTCTGTGGTAATTCTTCACCCCTTTGTTGTCTTTTTGTGTCTTTTAACTGAGCTCTGTGACTTTTAAACAATATTGTAATAATATTCACAGAGGGTCATACATTCATACATCACACAGGACCCCTGCGCCTGTGCCGGGTAGGTCAATCTGGTAATCCATCCATGAAGGTGTCACTTCTCTCATTAATACAGACAGATGTTTTGTGTACATAGTTCTGGAGTTTTTGGAGATTAAATATCACTCACTTAATCTATGTTTTCTTGACATGTGAGGCACTGTAGAAATTTGGCAAACAAACAATATTTGCTGATGAGTAAGACCAGAAAATTACTATGAGTACAATCTAGAGAAGGTTTTCACTTTTATAAAAGAAAACCACTGCAGCACCTCAAGTAATGTGGCTTTACCATTTAATTTTCCTTTTTGTTAATATTCAGGTAAAAACAGAAGAAAATCTCTGTTCTTACCATTTTGGATAAGAATAGAGTGCGGCTGAATAAATTAAGCTGTAATTTATATCGTGGTGTGTGCAGTGCTCAGCGTTCAGCAGTGAGAGTCAGATCACTGACAGAAGAACTGGAGGAGACCCGTCAAGCATTTAAAGAGGCCCAAGAGAGAGCCACTCGCTCCCAAACCAGCTGCACCAAAATGGTATTTCACACACTGAATCATATCTAAGTGAAGCTATACCTAGTAAGTTCAATTCATTTTTTGCGGTGACTATTTTCACGTAAATCTTTTTGATCTTTAGAGCAATGAGGTTGAATGCCTGAAGGTTCACATCAAGAGGCTTGAAGACAAGGTAACCTAAGTCCAAATGTGTGCACTTTCCGAAAACTAAAGTTTTTTTTCATGAAACAAAATTTCCCTTGTATCCACGAAGAATGAAAAACTCACCTTCGAAAGGTCATGTTCTGAAGAAAGCGTCAACAAACTGAGGAAGGTCAACGCTGAGTTGAGGGTAAGAACAGATCAGTAAAACTCTTGTGTGTTTGTCTCTGCGTTACGAGTTTGAACTGAACGTTAAACATCTTAACGTTCACAGGCCGAGCTTGAGGAAAGCCTGGTTATGTTGGCGCTGAGAGACAGAGAAATCACAAAGGTTTGTCCATCACAGTCAACAGGAAAAATCAGTTCACATAATCATTTTGTCTTTTAACTTGACTTTGAAATGTTCTGGTGTAGAAAGACATTCTTATGGATAAGATGAAGAACTCTCATGTGGAGAATCACAACATGATTGAGGTACGTGTGACAAAGGAGACATGGTGCAAATTTGGTAAGATGCTATAATATCTTGTTTGACATCGTACACTGTAATAATGTAAAGCTAGAAAGGCCACATTTCATCATGTTAAATCACAAAAAGAAACCAATATCATAATGCAATGTGACAACACTAATATCAACCATTACAAGCACCCTTGTTTTGCGTGTGATATTTTATCACATGGTTTTGAGTGTGCGTTTTTGGCTGTTATTCAACACATACTCTCTATTCTGGTGTTGCAGGGTCTGCAGTCAGAGCTGATGAGGTTACAGGAACATTCTCACCAAGTTCTTCTGAGGTACTTTAATGTCACTTGTGTCAGGTTTCTCCTTGACCCACTGTAGCTTGGAGTGTATCTAATTTTACAATTCATCAAAAGTTGTCAGTGAAAACATTTCAATCTACGTTTCTGAATCTAAACGTCATCTGTGTATATTTTTCTGGACTAACCTCAACATTAACTGTACTTATCCACCAGTCTTTTTTGACAAAATTGTGTGTTAAAATGCTACTTTGGCAGTTTAGTATTGCTCTTCCATAGACATCGAAGATTCACAAGAGGCAGATTAATAAAAGACAGAATGAGCTGCAGAGGCCATGATATGCTGACTTTTGAGTATGGTTCAAACTCCAGAAGCACTGCATCCTGCATTTCCCATAATGCTCAACAGCATTTTTCATCTCTGCCTCCTAAATACCCAGTTGTTTCAAACCACGCACCTGCACTTTTATAGTGCAGGTTTTATGGTTTTGACTCAAGTCCAAACAGAGCGCACTTCTCTAGACAAGCGCCCTTTTAACAGAGGGATGTGTTAGCTATCATAGGAAAGTTAAAGTCAAAAAATAATTGCAAGCTAATGAAAGGAGTAATATTATAATTCACCAAAATATAAAGCAGGAACTTTACAAGTATTAAAGTATTGAATCTTGATTTCTCCTGCAGGTATGACCGACACTTCATCAGTCCTCAGAGTCTCTACAGTCGAGATCCTCCAAACCACCGCTCTCTGCAGAGCGAGATGCAGGATATGCAGCAAGTAGGAGATGCTCACCATTCCCAGGTTATCTTCTCATGGTAATGATATTCTGTTTTTAATGTTAACCATGTCGTCGTCCTGCCGTCTTTGTCTGCAGCAGCATCACAGAACTCTGGATGACATAAGCCTCCCGTCCCTCCACACACACGGTGATGATATTCAGAGCATCATTCACAGGATTAAGAGCGCAGAAATAGCTCATCTTCTGCACAATAAGTATCCTGAGAAGGTGAGGAGAGAGCAGATACTCACCAGAGGATGAAAATTGTTACATGCAGTGACACTAGCATGTATAATTCTGCCTTATGTTTCTTATGTTGTCTCTCACACACAGGACTCTGCTCCCCTAGAAACACAGGAGAGGCCTTTTCCTCACCGCCAGCAGCAACAGGCAAGCATCAAGCAGCAGCTTGTCAATGTGTATGTGAGTTTTTTTACCTCCCGTTCTCCTGTTATGGTAACAGACTGGGTTTGGTTGATGTTAGTCTCTGTTCTTAGAGGCTACCTCCAGCTAATAAAATGGGTGTCTGGTTTTAACTGTGTTTTTATGGGCATCTCCATTACGCAACCCATAGGAGTTACTATCTTCTGTGTGTGAGAGTGTATCAGGCATAAGTGCAGTTTTAGTACCCCTTGGTAACTACAGACATAACAGCGTGTAAAGGAGATGTTTATAAAGCTGGTGGTTTCAGGCTGCAGGAGCTGGAGCTGCACAAGTGTGTGTGGGAGGAGAAAGGGGAGAAGGTGGAGGAGAGGCAGCAAAAGCAAAGCCAGACTGGGAGCCAGACTCAGATCCAGGAGGGCAAGAAGGTGGCTGTGGTGAATTGGTGGAAAGCCCTCAGCGTAGAGGGGGCTAAGGCCAGGACAAAAGAAACCCAGTCTGGCCAGGAGCTCTCTGAGGTACAAGCAAAGCTCCAGCGAGCAGAGCAGACAATCACTGATATGAGGGAGCAGGTCTGCCACCTGCAAGCCTCTCTGAGATCGGCACAGGAGTGTGTCACTGAGCAAAAAAGCAGCAGCAGAGTTCTTCGTATTGACAAAGAGACCAACACTGAGAGAGAGGAAACAGACAGAGCTGTGGGGAAGGCGGTGAAGGATCAGAGGGATGCAGCGGTGGTCACAGAGATTACAGGTGGAGCAACCTCACAGCAGGAGCAAACCCAGCTTCAGGTGACCGCAGACGGACTTCTGGCGACCCTCATAAGGATGGAGGCAATGATCAACAACGCACTGGAGACTGCCGAGCTGGTGAGAGAGAGCGAGCAGAGGGTGAGCCAGGTGAGAGTGAGGATGGAGAGCATCACTCAGAGGGTGGAGGAGGCTCTGGGCCGAGCAACCGACACTGACAGACAGCTGAATGTCCTGGAGGCCAGGATCACAGAAAAAGCTGCAAATCAGGTTTGTTAAAAATCTGGTTTTGCTGTACATTAGTGACAGTAAAAATTTCATTTAGTTTGAAACTTTTTAATGATTTTAACTGATTTTTAAATGTCACAATAGTTGAAGTAATCCATGTAGATTCTTCAGTGTGTTGCACACAGCTAAAATGCATGTTTGATTATACTTTTATTCAACAAAAATCCACATAAATTAATGTGGGAAAATCATGCAGTGATTAATATTCCCTCTGTTGAACATAGCAATTATTTAAAACATCTGCATCACACATTATAACAAGCCCCAGGTTGCACATTTGGCTTCCAGTCACAACACTGAAGAGAGGTACATGTTTGTGTGTAATTTGTGCTCTAATGTTGCAACACAATCACCAATATTGCAGATATTTGAACCATCAACACTATTTTTGTCAGCAAAATAATCTCACACTATTTTGCAATGCTCACATGTTGTGATTGGAATGTCTCAGCCAAATGCAAATAGTGCCCGTCATGGATATTACGTGTCCTAGTAGTGGAAGTACTAGTAGTAATCCAGTGGTAGTCATCATTTTTTACTGCACGTAAATTCTAATTGTAGAAATATTGAGCACATGAAGTTGATTTGTTGTCTGTCTTAAATCATATATAAGAGTAATAAATCTGTTCTCTCTGTCTGAACTTTTCCGAAGTCTCCAGGTCCCAGTCTGCCAGCTGATCCTGGACCAGATGCAGCGTGCTTTACAGCTGAGTCCGACGTGGAGCCTGAACACAGAGACAGAACGGAGAGTTCTCCCCTGTCTCATGGAATCTCAGAAGTCAGCGAGCCTCCACAGCCGCCCATGAATGGTATGATGGCTGCATTACACAAATACAGCTTCAGTGTTGTCATGGTTGTGGGGTACACTGTGATACACAGATGAATTAAAGCTACTTCCTTTTCTAATTGTAATCTCTGAGGATGTCTCAAAATAGACTGTGCAGATATTTATATTGCACACAACAGCTGGTACAGTAAGGAGGAAGAGAGAGAAAGCTCTTAGGGAGTGTATGCTATCTATCAAAGGGCAGTGTGGGGGAAATTAGGGGCGGTCAGAATAATTTTTTTATGTAAACACAGGGAGAGTCCCACCACTTCTATACTGGAAGAGGTTTTTTTTCCCCTGTCGTTTGATTTGTTCTGAAGGGCTTTGAGAAAATTTATCTAGAGACACTAGGAAATGCAGGGCCTGTAGTTCACAAAATACACAATGCAGGCTTTTAGGTGCATGCAGTATTTAACAAAAGAGGAACAATTAAAATGTGAATAAAAGAACATAATTTCTTCAAAAGATTTGGAAAAGCTTGTAGGACGTTTACTATGACTGCCAATGATGAAGTATAGTAAAGTATAGTAAATATGAAAAAACTACAGCCAGCAGCTGATTAGCTTGGCATAGCATTTTTATTTTTCTAGCCACAAAAATGAAAGAAAACACTTAAACTATTTATGTCCCCGCAAAGCTGCTGGTTGTGCACTAATAAGTTTAACATTTCATCACATATTTTCCAATTCTAATCATGTTTCAATAAGTTTTTTCAACCCTGAAAGGTCATGGCAAATATTTCCACATTCTCCCTCCCCACGGAAGAGTCCCTTGATGGCTCAGAGGGCCAAGTCTTATATTTAATTGTTTATTTGTGATGTAGAAAAGCGAGTTAGGAGCATGTGGGTGTTACTGAGAACCAGTGGGTGGCTTCAGAGGGGGAAATGATATTTTAAATGAGCAGACAGTTGTCATCTCCATGTCTGCTTGTTGTTATTTTATAGCCCTCTGTCTGAAGTCTAAACCGTCCAGTGCCACATTGACGTAGGCTTGTTTTTGCTAACCAAATGAAGCTGCATCCACGTCGCAAAAAAGCAGCAGCAAGATGATCAATAAACATTTTATGCCAGTCATTCATGTCATAAAAGTTGGTATGTGCACTGCCAGTTTGTGACTGATGGCTACTTTACCACAGGATGTGGATGGTGTGTAATAAAAGCCAGTTATTGTTAATGTTAATGCGAGGAAGGTCTCATCTTATTTGGGGCTCTCCCCACACATCCAGCTACAGATGTTGGCACTGCCTTGTATTTATCAGGGACAGCACATACTCCACAAACCTGAAAGAAAGTGCTAGTTTTCATCTCCAATCCCCAGACACAAACAAGAGGCAGCCAAAACAACACCAAAGCACATATTTTGGGATACACCAGAGAAATTTTAATAAAAGCTGCTATGAGAAACTTATGATACATTCAGTGGCATATAATGATCAAAATTTCACAACAACATCACAAAGGTCTACAAAAATGTAGTGGGACGAGCGAATACTGAGGACACGTACCCATAATAACAATACAGAGTGTCTACAGCCAAGCTAGCAGCTCTGTGAGGCTGTACTTGGGCACACCTGGTGCTTTGAGCTAAATGCTAATGTCAGAATACTCTAATGCTACAATGCTGACATGCTGATGTTTAGCAGGTGGACTAATAAATTGCCATCCAGGGAGAAATGCTGCTAGCATGACCGAAAAATTATAACATAAACTTCATCCATGAGGCAAACGGCATCTCTAACAATGATAAATGTTGAGCTTTTAAATGTCTGTCTCTATGTACAATGGAGCACTCTGCCTCCATTAGGGCTTTTAAAACTATTATTAATTCCTCCTTTATCCAGCTTGCAAAAGTAAAACATTATGTGAGACTAAATCAACTTTAGGCATAGCACTGTATCATTACAAAGGAATAAAACTTGTTTTTAGGTTTTATGTCCCTGTCAGACACAGTCAGCTCGTGTGATGATTAAAGATCTACTGGAGACTGATTGTAAATAATTTAGAGAAGCAGTGGGTCTCTAATGCTCTGTGTGTGGCGGTGGCTGTAAACAGTGCGCTCTTTGATGGGCAAACTATAAATTAAAGAACGGTGGAAATACCGAAATTTCTGGGATAATGGGAATTAATTTGTGGTGAGGCTGAACCCTTCCAAGAAAAGAGAGACTGTGAAGATCGCGGGAGAAAAACAGAAGCATCTGATGGCATTTGAAGTGAAAAAGAGGTTAAATTAGGACGAACGTGTGGATGTTGACACGGATGTTGCTGATATTCCCAGCATCTACGGTGCATCTTCATCGCCTCCATCTCGTCATACACTGGTTGTTTCAGGTAGCTTTGTCCAGTGTTTTCCTTAAAGATTTGTGTGATGAGTTGTGAAGTGAAATCTGGCTGTGAAATGCTGCGTCACACAGTAGTTTTATGATAGTTTTAGAGTCAGATTTGAGTCCAAATTCTTGGAAGTGTTGGTTTTTTTTTTTTTTTATCTGTATCCTCTCATATGTGAATAAAACTGGTTTATTTGTGGTTTAGTTACGTTTAAAGTGAAATATTGGCATTCAGCTCTGACGGTGCTCTACATACACGTCTGTGAGTTGCTGGTATCGTAATATTAACAAACCTTTCCCTGAGGGCACCTAAAGCAGACAGCACAATAGCTTTTACTTGGGCTGAGAGCTTTCAACCAGCGGATCAAGCACCTCATGTACTCGAGATGGTTGCCAGGTTATTGTTGCCCCTAGTTAAAGGGGTGGGTGGGGGTGTATGTGGGGAGGGGGGGTGACACTTCCTGAAACAAGAGTTTACAGTAGTTCTCCCAATCAAGTGAGTATCACTGTTCGAGCGGCAGCCTCACAGGACAGAAAACTCAATTTGTTTTCCCTTTCTGTTTCTCTCTCACACAATCTATCTCTCACTGACTTACTCTTTTCTTTTTTTAACCGTCTCTTGACATTTGCATTGCACATGGTTCCTGTTAAATGCAAATCAGCTGTTTTCACTGTCTGTCTGTGCTCTGGCTCCAACAGGTGGTACAGGACCAGGCAGCTGCAGCAAGGTGAGTCTCTCCTGCATTATTACGGTAAAATATTATCTTGTTGTTTGTAGAAGCTGAGCTGCATGCTGAATGTGTTGTGTGTACGTATGTCTATGGCTTTTTTTTAAATGACCTGTTGGAAATGTTATCGAAGTTGTGGAAAGTAACTTAGTGCTTTAACTCCAGAACTGTACTGAAGTACAATTCAGAGTAACTTGTACTTCCATTTTATAATACTTTCTACTTTTGCTCTCCTACAATTCAGAGGAAAATATTGTAGTTTTTATTCCAAAACATTTATCAGGCTATGCTTACTATAGTATAGTATAAATTTTAGTCAGTGGTTAACACTAACACCTTATTTTAGGTTCTCATTAACTCCAATGTAGTCCCAAGCCGATATACAGACAGAATTATCATAACTTATCCTATGAAGACATTTTATATTATTCCATCTGTGTTTTACGATATTCATTACCTGTCATAATAAACACTTACATCTCTTCACAGCTAAATCACAGTGAGTTATAAACCACCTATCTGGTGTTTATGTGTTGCTTATAAATGCTAGAGAGACCTAAAGCAAAATTAGTAAGATTTTAGAAATAAATGATAAGCGTATAAAATACAAAATTTAACCAGTTGTTTCCCAGCCTTTTTGGCTTGTCCCTTACAAAAAAGCATTTTGTCACTTTTCAGATAAGTAAGATAAGAACATTTATCAGCCAAGAGGAATTTCCCCTCTAACCTTTTCAGATGGTTAACCGTCGAAGGCAAGTATTTCAAAATAAAGCAAAAATTACAGAAAAGTAAAAAGAAAAAAAAGAAAAAAAGAGAACTGAAATGTGTAGTACCTCCTCAAATAATCATCTCAGGACCCCACAGATTTACCTTGTGACTTTGGGAGCCAGTGGACCAAACTGCTTAACTATAGACTGGTTAAAACTAGCTCCACCTCCACCATCTACAACAGTAAAATGCTGCTTACACAGTCATGCATCAGTAATAGTTTATATATAGCATTCATCTGCAACACAAGTACTCTTAATTCTGATACTTGAAGTATATTTTGATCATAGTACTTCATTGTTGTATTTGTACTTTTACTTTAGTAAAGAATCTGAATACATCCACTGCTGGCTTTGGTTAAAACAACACAATCTCACTGCCTAAATAAGTTACAAGAAGATTTTCACTCAAGTTGAATTAGATAAGAGGAGCATCTGACTTTTTTCGCACAAATTACTCCATTGATACACAATTTCCTTCACACTGTAACACTTCAGACCATCATCTCACATTAATTCAAACTGTGGTGCTGTAATTCGCTGTGAACGTCAGATGTGGTGCTCCAAACAATGTGACTGCTGTGCTTCTTTTTTTTCTTTTTCTTTTTTTTTTTTCCACAACATTCAGGATGATTGCCGCTCTTAGAACCCAAATCTCTCGCCTGTGAAACGCGCCACAAATGGTGCAAGGTTTGTGCACCATTGCAGCTCACCAAACAGTAATGATCCTCAAGAGCTCGGAAGTGGATGCGTGGATTCCTCTTAGGCTGCAGAGTAAACACAGATCGGACGGATGCAATCTATCTATCCATCTATCAGTCTCCCACAAACATGCCCTCGCATACAACAACACACAAAACATTCTCCTACTGCTCCCACACTATGATTACAGAAACAAAAACAAGCCCTGCGGAACATACTTTTCTAGCTTTCTTCAGGTTTTAGTTGAGGGATGATCAGTGGAGAACACACACACACACACACACTCACACTCACACTCACACTCACACACACACACACACTCCACAGCAGCCCAAAGAGGCATACAGAACCCTTCTCCTTAAATGGTCAAAGCTCCCAGGAGTGAAAGAGAGGCTGCTGCTGAAAAAAGACAGGGAACAGAGGGGACGGGAGAGGGAAGGAGAAGCCCGGAGGAAAGAGGAGTTTTCTGAGGGAAAGGCTGTGACAGAGTGACAGCTTGACTGTGGGAAGTCGGTGTTAGTTGGAGGGATCAGCGTGAGTGTGTGCGTTTCTCTACAGCACTACAGCGGTGGACTCAGGTAATGTGCATGCCGTCTCTGGACAGGTTTGGATTGTGGGCTGCGTAGAGCTGTGGGGTCTTTGATGGTGATGGCTTTAGGTGGACACATGCAGCTTCAGGAGATGCAGTTTCAGCTCTATCAGCCATTTGTGCAGGAGTTCGTGTTCACGGACTTTTTGAAAGCGTTGTTGGTCTGACTTGTAGCTGCCCCGGTGAGTTTACATAATCTAGTGTTCGTCTGGAGGTGAAACTCTGTGTCATCTTGCCCTCTCGTCAGTGTGTGGGTCAAGTGATTTTAAAGTCTGTGCATTTATATTGTCCCTCAAACCTGGCTTTACATGCATTTCTATTTGTTTCTCACGCTTCCTCTGCTATGTTATCTCAGATTGTAGCCCTGTGGCAACCACTTCCTCTGCTGGTCCTGTACTCAGTGCTTCACACAACCAAATTTTAAACAAATCTGGCAAGAAGGAGCAGGCTTATGTAACAGAGGAGGGGAGGAGGGTGCCGGTCCCTTCGTCTCCCTCTGAGGAAAGAGGCAGCGAGGCCTGGCTGCGATGAGGAGTTAATCCTGACTCTGATGGTTCTGATGCACAAAGAAGTTTTCTTTTAGAAGATGAGTGTACACTGCAAGAACAAGGTTTTCATGTCCTTATGGAGTTGTGGTGCAGGGGCTTTCTGTGCTCAGGCTTGTATGTTCTGTCCTGTTTCCCCCCACAGGAAATAATCTGAGTGATTCAATTACTCTGCAATATTTATCTCAGTCTCATGGTCTGCCGGGGAAACAGTCGAGCCTCCCACAGTGCAGGTTGGCATCTGTGTTTGGGCTGAGGCATTTTCAAGAGGTAATAGTTTTTTTCTGCTTCTGTCAGCAGGAGAAACACGGTCGGCTTCGATATTTCTTTGCTTGAAAGCAGGAGTCTGTCATCAAAAGACTTTAAACATTTTCACTTTTTTTTTTTTTTTGGTTGCTTAGTAAGAAGTGAAATGAACTAAAACAGATATGGCAGTATTCTCAGATGATGTATACAGACACACAAACTTCTAGTACACAAGTATTCCTCTCCTTATTTGGCATATTTTGATAAGACAATACAACTGTTGCAGCTGTGGAAAAAGTAGACTATTGATGAATGAATAAAACAAAGTGATTATGCAAAATGGAATTCAGATCCATGTTGTTAGTCAGTCACGAAAAAAGGCAGGTGGTTGTTACCAAAACTGCCCTGAACTTCAGGGGCAATTAGGTAATCACATTAGAAATATTCAGAGTGACTCACTCTCATATTTATATATGCAGGAGAACCTCAAAGCTGATTTCTTTTCATCTACACTGATAAATAACAACTGAGGAGGTAGACTGAGATGACGGTGTATACTGAGAATCAGATGAAACGAGTACATGTCAGCAAAAGATACATGAGCTCGCTTTCCTTAACAGCATGACATTCAACATCTATTAAGCTCAACAGCAGTGTAGTAAAACTGCTTTTTAAAGAACAAAAACTTCTGTACTGTAGGCTGAGAAAGAGAAGTGAATTTACTCCTGCATGACACTAGTCAGGAAATATCCTCGCAGCTCTCTGGAAGACAGTTAAACAACCCATTTCCTCCCCAGTGACTCACAGCCCCTCTGTCCCTATATGTTCCCAAGAACTTGTCATGTTTGTGATGACACTGAGCAGTTCTCTGAATACTCTGGCCCTGAATTCACAGAGGATTTGTCCTGTGTAAAGTGCATGCCATACCCCTGAAATAACCAGTAATTCATCACACCTTTCCCTGGCCGTATTCATCAGCTGCCGCAAGTGACGACAAGCACTGGCGGCAGAAACACAGCTACACCTGTGTATGTAAATCTGTCTATTTTTAGTGACACCAAACAAATGAGGAGAGGTGTGTGAGGGTGGGTGGGTGGAGTGAGTGGGTGGTTACATTAGCATCAAATACACTAACCCCACCCTGACTCCTCTGAGTTCACTGTGCTCCTTCAAAGAGTTAAATCCACAATTAATTCCACATTTAGATTTGCATACATTTGTTACTGAAAAGGGAAAAGCTGCGAGTTCAAACAATGGTTCAGTTGCACACACCTAACATTTAACTAAAATAGCTCATGCTTCTCTGTAGTGAGCCAGGTAACTGCTGCAGTATCGATGGAAAAATAATCAGTGAACATTTTGCTAACTAAGTCATTCTTTTGAGTAATTTTTAAACTTAAACAATAAATTCACCGGTTGAACTGGTGAACATTTGTGACAATAGTTAGATGTCACTTTGTACTATGGAAAATTAAACAATGATATCATCAGATAACCAGCAAATTAAGCAGTAATTAGAATAATCATTAGTTGCCCATCTGCTATCAGACTGCACCACAGGCTTTGTTTTTGATGTGGTAAAGATTTGAATATACAGTGAGACAGTCTTTGACGAATAAAATATTCCACTAACATGTTTGCACAGATATGATTCGTTCTCTGTTGCTGAAGCTCCAACAACTCTGATCATTAATACCAGGAACATATGCCGTGTCCACTATCCTGACTTTATACAGGGACTTATATATATGTGTGTGTATGTATGTATGTATGTATGTGTATATATATATATATATATATATATATATATATGTATATATCTGTTATTAAGATAATACAGACAATGTCTTCCACCTTTATCTTTAATAAACTGAGATTTAATGAATTCACTGTTGATTAGCTTTTGGTGAGAAAAAACATTTTCATGCAGAGTAGTAATTTCTCTCATTTATCCTTTATGCTTGTACTCATATTTGTGTTCCTTCCATAATTTATCCACAAGACCTTCTGTTTGTTTTACTTTGTCCCTCAGGAGCACATTGCCTCAGTCAGCTTGAATGTTAACAACCCAGTGCGTCCCAGTCTCTTTGACCAGTTTGGTCAAAATAGTAACAGTGTGGGAAAAAACGTTAGCTTTGCCAAAGGGCTCAGCAGTCGGGCTCAGTCATGACTGGTATTTATTTGCATTTTCAATCACAGTCAGTATTGCTGTCTTTGTGTATGGTTCCACTCATTCAGATAAAAATGATTATTGCTTGTTATGCGTCTAGAAGAATCTATACATTTTTCAGTATCTCCCAAAGATGAGTTTTAATGCGTCTTTTTTTTTTTTCTTCCACTTTCCCAGTGAAGGAAGGTCTAGTAAATATATTCATAAACGTCAAGGTGCCCTGTGGTATTTTCTTGTAAACAAACAAAAGTTATGTTAAGATTCTGTTTCTCACCAAAATACAGTGTTTATCCTTGAGGTCTAACGAATGTGCTGAATGAATTTCCTTCCTCGTTAAACATTTGCAAAACCGACATGGGCCTTTTCGAGACCATAAAAAAAACGACCCCATACGTAATTGGTGCAAACAGCTTATTATACTGTAACACCTTGTTACATTTTACTGTTAAGCAACATCAAGCGGTCGTATGAGACAGAATCTTTCTCATTTCAACAAATGCCCCAAAACGACATGTTTACATTCCTCTAGTGGCCATAGTAATTATGTGGTATAAAGAGCAGCAAAGTACTTGTTGGGAGGAGGTTGGAGTGGATGGATGGGTCGACTGTCTGTTTCACGTTTCAAACACACAGTCAATGTTGTTTCTTTTAACCATGACCGTGATCGTTCTATAACTTAACTGCATGTTCAGCATTGTAACCATGAACCATGTATCCTGAACGAAGTACTTATCCTAACCCAAAACCGCGATCCTAAACGATCCTTTTCCTGAACCTAACCAAGTTGTTTCCGTGCCTCAACCTAACCAAACCTTTACCACATGACTGTCACATTCTAAAAGGGTTAGTTATTTATTTTTGAACATTGGTTTTTAACAGTTTATCTGTGGCATATCTCCTGCCGCCGTAGAGGCACTAATTCAGTAAACGCTCCTATGAGTCATATCAGAGGGTGGGGACAAACGACCTATTTAGTTGTTTGTGTTACAGTACCTGTTGGTGCCCTAGGTGAGACTTTCAGTGGTGCCCCTTAGAAGAAGATATTTATGGAAATATGTTATAACAGTTACAAAAAAATTTATAATATTTTATTCAACTCAATTAAAATTCTATTTAATAGTTATGACAGTTATAACCTGTCAGTTATAATAGTTTTACATGCTCTCATGACTTATCCTGGTTTTAATCATATTCAGGAAATGATATGAGCAAATCTTTTTTCTGGTCGTCTGTGTCTTTGACATTTCTACATCTATGTAGCTGCAGTTATAATCAGTAACAGATTTTATCATTTATGAATGTCTTCATATGATTCAGTATTCATTTTAGTTCTATGTTACAAAATTTCCAGTGCATATTTTAAGCCTGCATTAGAATTTGTAAAGCATTTTTTTGTTTTACAGCTGAATACATCTGCATTACGACACTATAATGTGTTTTTTTCCCTGTAATATTTTGTTTAGTGCCCGACACTGTTTTCTATAATATCCATAGAGAAAGGGTGTCAGTGTGGCTCTGCTGACTCAGGAAGATCTGGACAGGATTTAGACAAACACTTATTAACCTTATTAATACTTAAGTTTTCAACCAGCAGCAGTAATGAGATTAGGTTTAGCTAAATTTCCCCTTAAATATACACAACATAATGTTTTGCTCACATGCTGAGTAGTATTTTCATTTATTTTGTGGCTCAGCAGATCACTTTTTGACAGCTGTGATTCCAGGAGCAAACATCTGGATTTACTGTCGGTAACCAACCAGTCTGAATTTGCCTGGCTCAGCACATCAATCACCTCCGTTTAATCTCAGGGTGTAGATAAGGGTCAGTGTAGATAGTGTCAGTATCCCAGTTATGAGTCTTGTCCACAGCATTGGTCATATTAATATGTTTTTATAGAACATACGGTAAGTAATCTGGTCACTTATATATGATTCTTACACAGCGGTGTGAACGGCTATGAACTGTGGGTTCACAAGATAAGCAGCAGCCAGCAGGTTAATGACATGTCACCCTGTCAGCCCCCAGCAGTGTCCTGTAGTCTTCTCTCAGTATCAGGTGTTCAGTGCAGAGTGAGCTGTGGGGTTTATTTTCTAATCTAATTGGGCGGCAGATGTGGACTTTTAAAAGCAGAGAGGGCCTGTGATGAAATGATTACAAAAAGTTTACTCTTCCTCTTTCTTCATTTGAGGCTTTCATTTGACCTCAATTGTCACCCAGATTTGACCTCAGTCGTGATCAACAACACAACAACTGTCACTCGTCATACCTTCCTGACAGCATGGTTGATTAAATGGTTTGTGATATTTTTCCACCTCAGTATTGAAGCTTGTTTTCTTACTGGAAATGAAGTAAGCATATAATGCGGACGTATTATGCTCGGTGCAAACGATGGCCCTTTCTGGTCCTGGCTGTGTCACTTCTCTTGTGAAGCTTGCTCTTTTCCTGAGCTATTGAAAGTTAAAAAGCCAAGATACTTGAGTCATAGGAAAATTCAGTGACAGCTCGAAGACAGAGATTTTGTTTCTGATGAATTAGTAACAGTCTGTTGGGAAAAATTGCTAATTCTTCTGTCGCAAGGAGTGGAGAATGAAGATTTGTTTATAGTAGGACGGTTTTGTTCGGATGTATCTTTTTTTAGCTGCAGTAAGCCAGAAGGGACTTTCAACTGAATACTACCATTCATGTGTATTTCATTTTCTCAGATCAGCAGTTAATGTACCGGTTTGATGCAGTTTTCCTCAACATTTGCTCCTCTTATGCACGTCTCAACTCTGCATAACATACGTGTGTGTGTTTTGCATCATGTGCTTATGATCTTGCAGCTCCAGGAAGAGGAGAAAGTCTTACTGCAGGGACCTCCTCCTGAACGAAGTGACCGTAACTTCCAGGAGTGGTGTCACGGCCCCTGTGCTGCTGAGAGAACTTTCGTTTTCCCCCACACCCGCTCTCGCCCCTCACTGCCCCCCGCCATGCCCACACTGCCTGAGGAAGAGGAGGACTCCCCCGAGGAGCTTGATAGTTCCTCCAGTTCTCCCAGTACAGTGAGTGCACACGCTACCACTTTCTGATGAGGCGCATAAAAACTGACACTGGCTCCAAAATGCTGCTCTCAGTTGATCAGCAGAAACCATAGACTGTATATAAATGGTAGAAACATTTGATTAATAAATGAGATCACAGTGTTCTTTTCCTCAATGACACATTTGTTTTCACCCCTCCGTTACAAACGCTCCCTGTGGTGATCAAACTGAGACTGTGCTGCAGCAGTAGAAGTTACTAATGCTACCTATTGTAAATACCTTATTGGCATTTGACTTGGTTTTAGTTTTTTCCCTCTCCACTCATAGTTTAGTGGTTTCCCACATAATGTTAACAAATTAATCTAAATTCCGCTGATTTGTGGATATTTCATGAGCCGCTTTGTTTGGCTTATATAGTAAATTACCTGTGGTTAAGCCATTGCTGAGGCTTCCCAAAAAGATTGGAATTCGCAGTAGAGCTCACTGGACTCGCTGGAGTTCAGGGTGCAGACAACTCTTTGGTTTATTCTCTGTTGTCTGGTTTATACATTGTCTCTATAAAATCAGCTTTATACCCTTTGATTTTTGCATTGGGATAAAATTGTATTTTTCCTTTTTATAAATAAAAAATTACTTGGGTGCAAGGTCAAATTTTAAGGGTCGGTTTATCAAAGTATACAAAATGTTTTCTCGTTTACTCCTAGTGCTGTCTGCCCTTGAAGATAGTTTTAGTTTTAAAAGACGTTTTATTTTTTTTAATTAAACTATCTGCAAGATTATACAGGTTATTTTAGTTATACACCTCTGCAACTCCTGCTGTCAAATCAGTACGCTGGAAGTGAATGTAATTTCGTGTATGTATATTGAAAAACCAGAACTAAACACATGACTAGATAGCAATTGGTAGTTTTTGTCATTTGGGTGAACTAACCATTTGAGTCATGAACATGCACAAGATTAGAGATACAGTTTCTGTTTCAGCATATCACAACATCACGATGAGCATAATGCTGATTCAGAATCCTTTTCACCAAATGCTCTGCAGACAACAAAGTGTTAAACAGTCGGCTGTCTGAGTCCTTGGAGAACATTGTCTTCCGCTGCAGTCACTCATAAACACACAGACTAGATAAGACATCTCTGTAGAATGTAATGAAGCTCTAAAATCTAATCTTCAGGGCATATGCCAACACTATAAAAGCATCCACCTTTATTGCAGCACAGCCATGGCCTCTCTGCACTGTTATATCAGGGCGATTCCTTTTATTAGGATTCTGATGCAAAGATCAGCTCCGAGAGGAGCTCTTAGGGAATTAGTGTTTTATCTCAGTCTGTGTTTACTTGCATACTTACCTTTTAATAGTTGGACAGGAATTTTATACTGTAAAACTTGACCTTTCATTCCAGAAGCCATGGCCTTATCTAAATACAAAACCCGGGGTTCGTGTTGACATTTAAATTCAACATAATTTATCATATATATATATATATATATTCTCATTTAAGTAATTCATACTCATTCTTTGAGGTCTCTAGTTATTTTTCTTTAGTATTTGGACACATTTAGTGCCTTTATTGGAGAGCAGACATAAGAGAGATGACAGGAAATGTGAATAATAAAGGTCCCTCGCCGGAGTCAAACCAGGGACATTGCAGTTCATGACCAGTGCCTGAAACCACTTGGCCACTGGAACACCCCAGGCCATAGAGCTAACAAATGTCTGACCATCAGAACTTGTACCATGAACCTGTATAGCAAAGAGTTTCTGCTGAAAAACTCTGTAGGTGCCTGTCTGAACCAACCACAACCATATTTTTTTTCCATCACAAAGTATTTTGAGGAGACTTTCCTTTAAGAAAGTATTTCTTCCCCCCTAACCGTAACCCTTACCCCAGTATTGTAACGTCTATTGAACCAGTCTTTATTAAAGTTCTAAGAGGAGGACGGCATATTTATTTGGACCTGTAGCACAATGGGCAGTAAATTGCATTTTTAACTGATCAGGTGTCCTTGTCCTTGTCCTTGTTGAGGGAGGCCAAAAATTATGTTGATGTTAAATGTTCTCCAGCTTCATTCCTGCATGATGTCCACATCTGTGTTAAAAGCTGAATGAATGAAGTTTGACAGTTGTTTTAACTCTGACGCTAATGTTTTTTCGTGTGTGTGGTTTTTTTTTTTCACAGTCTGCACCAGGTGAAACCCGAGCTGTCGTCATGACTGCCCCAACCATCGTCTACCCACAGCAGGCCACTATTGTCCAACAAGATGGACGTCCTCTGGAACAGGCCAGGTAATCGTCCACCATCTCAAACACTGAAATAGTTTTCTTGTGCTTTAGCTGTAAACAGGGACAATGTGAGCGAATCATTACGGTTTCCTTTCCCAGACCACACAGTCCCAGAGCTCGCCTGGCCAGAAACTCCTCCGGAGGACCCATCACCACAGTCGGTGGGTAAACCCTACACACACACACACACACACACACACACACACACACACACACACACACACACACACACTGCAGATGTAATTACCTAAAGATAAACACAACACTATGAGAACTATTTTGATGTTATCATTGGCAACATTAACTTTGGTCCAGAAGTGAGCTGCTTTTCTGTTTTTAAGCGAACATTTTTAACAATTAACTTTATCAAAAATGCTTCTTTGTGGAAATTTAATTTCAAAGCTGCTGTGATTTCATTAAAAACATGATAACGCTCGCGTGCTCTGTACAGTAGTTACACAGTTTCACTCCCTTTAGACTAAGTTTGGTCATCGATGCCCTGCGAGATTAATCTATCGCTGTGTCCTCCCAAATGCCTGAGATGCTTTCACTGTTTTGATAACGCTTGACGTTTAACTTGATTCCCTTTTCTGAGGAGAGGGGGAGATAAAAAAACATCCCTGACTTGGCCCGTCCTCATCACCTGATTTATTGGCTCAGATCCATCTGTGAATTATTCCTTGCCATAAAAGACTTTAAACTGAGGAATCCCACTAAAATGTCCTTGAGACATGACTCCTCTTGAAATGGCTCCAATCCAGCAGCGTTAGTTAAACATTTCTTATAGATGTCATCAAATGTATACATTTTTAAAGCATACTTACCAGAAGTTTTTGTTAAAAATAAGCAAGCAAACCTACTGGGGCCTCGGTGGTTCGCCTGGTAGAGCGCGTGACACGTAGGCTTAGTCCTAACCGCAGCGGCCAAGGGTTCGAGTCCGACCCACGGCTCTTTGCTGTATGTCGTCCCCTCTCTCTCTCTCTCTCTCTCTCTCTCTCCCTCCCTGACTTTCCTGTCTGTCTTTCACTATCCTATCAGAATAAAGGCAAACATGCCCCAAAAATAACTTGAACATTGCTGTTTGTTGGTAACTACTAATTTTGTTTGCTTGTATCTTGATATGTTATAATTACTGTAGTGTGCTTGTGGATGTCTGTGTGTGTCACGTGGGTTTTTGGGGTTTGTGTGTACATGTGTGCGTTGTCTCTATCAGACAGCACAGGTAACGTGATCGACCTGGTGAAAGATCAGCTGCCGGAGCTGCAGCTCTCTGAGGAGGATCGACAGAAAAACCTGGAGCTGCTCGAACAGGCCAAGAAGGTCAGCGACCGCTTCCTGACGCGCCGCGGCCGCCGCTCCACCAGCAGCCTCACTGAGTCACCCACAGGTAGTGCATGCTGTGCAAACACACACATGCACACGCAGACAACCCTGAACATGGGATCTGAATACTTAAACATGAAGTCACATGATGTCTCAGTGAGTTTAAACAAATTTTTTAGATACTTTTGAGTGTTTCTGAGCATGCGCTGGAGAACTGTATGATAACCTTTATACCTTATTTTTTTATTTAGTTTGTTACTTTATTGAACTTTTCACTGAACTAAATGAGGAATGTGTTTAGTTCACAAATGTTTTTCTTTTTTTCCACAGGTCCTTCTCCAACTCCAACTCCCTCATCTTCACCGTGCTCGTCTAGAAGCAGCTCACTGACTGTGGCCCCGCAAACTGGTATGTACTTGATTCTAAGTCTGAAGTGCTTCTGTATTTACTATTCATTTATAACTTTTGTGTCCTATTTCCTGTTATTGAATTATTTGTCCAGTGGGCTCTGTGAGAGATGATGATATGATTCTGTTGGTTGTTTTTTACTCTTTCAGCTGTAGGACCCTTGGAGTTGACCCATGTCAGCTCACAGTCTATTGGTCAGGTAAAGAAATTATTGTTAATAAAAAACATGTGAGGGGGTTTGTGGTGTAATACATTTTACCCCATTTAAAACTGGCCTTGTTCATATTATTTGTAGTAATTCGTTGCCTCATGTAAAACACTTGACATGCCTTAACAATTAAATGATCAGTCCGGCCTGGTTTTAATCTAATCAATTACTCTGTACTTATTGGCCCAAGTATTATTTATTAACACAGGAAGACTTGCTATGTGTTGGTTTCTTGTAGCATCTGGAGGTTCCTTCAGTGCGAAAACAGGCTGACATAACGACCCAGGATCAGGAGGTCAGATTTACATTTTCAGTCCCTCTATTTTGTTTTATTGACACAAATATATTATTGTCTGATGCACACACAATAAAGAGTAAAGTTTCATGCAAAACTAAAAAGTCACCTCCTGCACACTGTGAACTTTAAGTTTACTGATGACAGCCCATTTCACTCGTAGACCTTTGTCAGGTGTTAAACTCACAGAGACTGTCTTCCTGCAAAAAATGATCCTATAGGTTGTCTGTGAGAGTAGTTTTTTATGACCCAGAGTTGCATTTTATTGTTAGGTGACCTCTGGTGGCCTTGGTACTTATGACAGGAACAAAAGAGGTAGTCAGGCGTAATGGTATATTAAGCGACAAAGGAGGAGGTTGGGGTGGATGGAGTGTGGCTCTAGACTCATTTTTTAACATCTCTTGAGTTTAATGCTCGATGAAGGTTCTGACAGTATGCAGGAGTTTACTATTTATTATTTGTCAATACAAATATGGAAATGTAATTCTAATACTACAGGTTTATTCTCACGTCAGGAGTGATAAATGTATTAATAATAGTCATTATCTTGCTGACCTCAGGGCAGGCTGTTGGTTGACTGGAAGCCCACTGAGAAAAGGAAAGTGTCCTCTGGGACTCTAACGCCCCGTTTTGCCGTTCAGAAGGACAACTGTGATCCTGCTGTACCTAAGAGTCCTCCAGCGGTCAATAAAGCAGATGAGGGAGCTGGTTCAGGCCAAAATCCCAACCAGGTCCCGGCCACAGGAGTGGCCAAGCCTGTCCCCCGACCCCAAACTCAACAGGTCCCCTGTACAGCAGAGATCAAGACAATCGGGGCCTTCCCTCCACTAATGAGGGCTGTTTCCTGGGATGCTGTAGGCAGCCTTAATTCTAGAAACGGAGCCCCAAGTTTCCCTCCTACAGTGGAGGACACCTTCTCAGATAAGCCCAGAGATGCTGTCTTGAAGTCCTCAGGGTACAAAGACCTCCCCAGCCAGCCGGGGGGTGTACAGAAACTGTCTAAACTCAGAGAGGTAAAGCACTGGTTCAGCAGCTCACATGTAACATGTTTTTTATAGGCTAATGTCACTTTGGTAAAATGTTGTAAGAGTGAAATATACATGCTTTCTTTTGGTATGCGTTTGTGTATATAGGAGCACAAGCTGATGCGTAACCAAAGCATAGTGGGATCCAAGTTACCAGACTTGAGTGAAGCTGCTGAACAGGAAAAAGGTAACAGTCCTTGTTTGCCCTCTTGTTCATGTAAGACAGAAAGTATTATCAACAGTACATTTAGCAAAGTCGCCAAGGGTGTGCACTTCCTGAATCTCAGGGAAAATCCAGTCAGAAAATGATGATGATCCGTTCTTGTGTTTTTTTGTTTTTTTTCCTGTGTGCCACCCATTTACTGGCAGCGTCGTAACAGAGAAACAAATGCTGTTTTCGTTTTCCATCAGCAGATGGCATAGTTGTTAAAGCATGTGAGCCAAATACTGTCTGATGAAATGAGAACATTTTATGTATTTCTATGTGTTGGAAACAAACAAAGCTGCAGACTTGAGACTTGGATTTCAGTCAGACTTTAAGTAGCAAAAATTAGGACTTGAGACTTTACTTGAACTTGACCTAGTTGTGACTTGACAGCCAAAAGACGCAAAAAGAATAAATGCATTTCATGTTCAAAAAGTGACAGTGTGAAAAAAATATAAAGTACATAAAGTAAATATTTGCACAAAGACCCGGTATTTCTCTCCAGGTCAGATTTATGCTGTGATGTGTCTGCAGGTCCTCAGCTCTCTCCAAACACAGCCAGTAGCGTGGAGACGAAGGACAAGTCTGACGCAATGCCCAACATTTCAGATGTGATGCTGAGAAAACTGAAACTTCATCGAGGTCTGCCAGGCTGGTGTGTAACAAACCAACTGTTGCAACAAATTACCTTTCGCCTAAAAACTCAAAAATAGCACTGCGTGTAAATATGTACATTGCCTACCTTACTAACAGTTCATCTCTGATTTCTTTCCAGTGCACCACCACTGACTGAAAAGGAGGTTGAGGTCGGTATCTGATTTGTACAGGTTGTTGAATGATTTACACGTTTCTCCTGGTTAAAATGATACCCAGTCACAAAACATCACAATTGTTCCCACTCATGATGAAGCATAAATGAAAGTACTGATTTTGTTTTCCTGCCGTGCTGTGCTTGTGCTTTTCTGCATTTTAAACTCTCATGTTACATGATTGAAAAGAAGTAAGAGACTCAACTTATTTAAAAAAACAGTTATTTACTTAAACTGTCAAATAGCACAAACAATTTTGGATTAAGGCATGTTCTGCTTCCCAAATAAAATATACCGTTAAATTTAATATTCTTGTTTCTGCCCTTCAAAATGATTTGCGGTAGTTTAATGTGTACATGAGTCATAAAATCGCCTGCCAACAATAATGTGTTTGCTTTAAACAGAAAGCTCTCTTCAAACAGTGGAGATAGATGTAGCCTATTGTTCTACTCGTTGCTGAACATTTGCCACGTGTCGCCCCATGTTTATAATAACCTGTTTTGTTACCAAAGTAGTTCATTACCGTCGTAAAAATTGGCTGCCTGGACTCTTTGGTGCTCTGTCAACAGGAAAGTGTTTTTCTGTTCCTGATCAGACCAAAGAGACGCAAGAGCGATTTCCTGTGGAGAAAATACAAACATTAGTGACGCTGTCAGACTCGGGGCTGTAGCCCCTTTCGCTGCTCCCTCTGGGATGCGTCTGGATCAGGACAGTCAGAGGTCGTATATTTCCTTTCAACTGTAGCGCATATATGTTGGAAAACTTTACAGACTGGCTTTGATCAACCCAGCAAAACATCAGGAGGTCAAGTGTCAGTATCACAGCTTGTTCCCCAGGCTCATCTCAGGGCTGCTCAATTCTCCCTCATACGTTAACCAATAAAAACGCATATTAGCCTTACATAAACAAACCACACTGACTCTCATTTAGCCTGTGTATGTGCTGTGCTGTGCTGTGCTGTGGGAGAGTTTTATATGGAGTCCTCTGATTGATTCCACTGTGTTGGTGTGTTGCCACCACCAGCAGCTCATCTGTGTTTCATGTGTTGTTTAATATGCCATCCTGAGTGTTATATTGTGGCGACTTCCTCCCCACAGAATGCATTTGTCCAGCTGTCACTGGCATTTCGCAATGACAACTACACTCTGGAGACGCGGCTCAAACAGGCAGAGAGGGAGAGGAACCTGACTGAGGAAGACACAGAGAAAGAACTAGAAGAGTTCAAAGGAGCACTAAAGGTTGGTCCTCGAAAACAGCATCTTAAATCAACGCACTAGAAAAAGCAGAATTCCCCCTGGCTCTTTAGTGCTCCTTCATCTGCTTAATGGTTCCTGGAAGTGTCCCACAGTAAATATTTATCTCGTCTGAGAAAGAGTCCAACCCCCCGGTAAAAAAGGGACAGTGATGTACACTTTGTTTTCCTGAAGGAGTTATTACATGATGGATGTTGTTTGTGTGTTTCTTGCAGATGACGGCACCGCAGTGGCAGAACCTGGAGCAGCGTGAGGCCTACCAGCGCCTCGTAGAGACGGTAGCAGTGCTCCACCGCCTGGCCACACGGCTCTCCAGCCGAGCAGAGATAGTTGGAGCAGTTCGACAGGTGCAGTTATACGAACAAATGCAGATGACAATGCAAACCGAGACAATGCAGGACAGTTTAGGGACAGATGCTGCATTTTGTGCACATACAGTGCAGCTTAGTGTTTGAACGATACCGTCTTCGTCAGAATGTCTTGGGACCACTGGAGCGCCTTTTTGGCTGCGTTTGAAAAATTATGGGACAAGACTTTTATTTGATGTCATGGCCGACCTTGAACCGGCCAAAGCAAACATCACTAAAAGAGCAAATTTACTGTTTTTGCAGTACAAAGGTTTTTAGCTATTTATAACCCCAAACCACTGAGATGAATCACTGCCTCTTTCTGTCATTTCTTTGTACAGCTGCCCAGCCATTAATAACAACTTCATAATAATTGCACAGAAAATTATAGGCGCCCCCATAACATGGCATTTTATGTAAGCATCAATAAAAGTCTGTTGAGTCAGTTTCTGGTTTTCTCGACAGCCACGTTTAATGACATTCATATGTTCTGAAAATGTGGCGTTTTAGATTCTTTGGTATCCAATGCCTCACACAAATTTGTGATTTTCCTCGATGTCACAGTATCACATGTTGTTTCAAGTAAAAGGCTTGGTTACCATAATAATAACGTATTGCCTTTTCCACCAGGCATTACTCTCCATGAGTTCTGTGCATTTAACCCTTTTAGAATCTCACCAGAAAGATGTAATGTGAATGTCTGGACACAAACAGAGTTGTTTAAGTTTACTTTAAAGCATGTTTAGTGTGGAGTACAGCACGGAGCTGGTAAATGGTTCCTTCCCTGTGTGTTCCCAGTTTCTTCTTTGTGGGTTGACCCACACAAATGTATCATATTTGTGGAAATCAACATTCTATAAGTGGATAAAATAACTTGGAGCAGTGATTTAGTAAAGACTGAAGATCCAAAAAATGTTGATGATAAAACAACAATCTGAAATTGGTGTCATGAAGGGTTGAACCACAGAGATTTATCACCGAATATTGCAGTTCTATGGCACCTTTTAGCTCATTGTTCTGCTTTTATGGCACATTTTACAGTCTCAGTCTCATTAACTCTTATCAAGCCTGTTTCCAGTTGTTGTCAGCAAACAAGCGCCGATGAACAGTACGCTATCTGCCCAGCACCAAACAGCAGACATAATTTCAGCCAGCCGGTAACGAAAGTTGAACATCTAATAAGCTGAAGAGCTAGATGTTTTTCTCAGAAGTCGCAGGAAACCAAGCCATAAAAAAAATATTTAAAAGCCAAATTAAGATTGGAGTTACATTCATCATGTTGCCAAAAGGTCAGGGTTGCGTGTCTGTCACCTTGTTTAGGATATCTTCTGCCCCCTAGTCGACAAAAATCAATTAATTCAGCTTGAAATATTACATGGTTTATGTTATTGTAACTTTAAAATTTATTGACTTCTTCATTGTGCAACAGGAGAAACGTATGAACAAGGCCACTGAGGTCATGATGCAATATGTGGAAAATCTGAAGAGGACGTATGAAAAGGACCATGCTGAGCTGATGGAGTTTAAGAAGCTGGCCAACCAGAACTCAAATCGCTGTTACGGAGGGTCTGTAGACACTGGAGGTAAGACTACACTAATGAAAACATTCAGATAAAAACCTGACATTACATTTTTTCCCCGACCAGGGAACTTTCCGCTGTAACTGCACTATACTAATGTGTCACTGAGCGGCTTCACTGCAGCTATGCAGCATGAAAATAGGTGCTTACAAGATACTGTACTCTGTGTTTCTTTGCCTGTCTTTATAAAGATGATGGAGTTCCACGGCCGTCAAGATCAATGTCCCTCACTCTTGGAAAGGTAAGTTTTTCAGTTTCATTGTGCTGAGATAATTAGTCATTTAATTGAATGGTTGATCAAAAGAAAATGAATCAAAAACAATTCTGATAACTGGTTAATTGTTTTCACTGTATCGAGCAAAATGCCAAACGTTCTCTGGTTCCAGCTTCTCCAATATATGGATTTGCTGCTTTTCTCTGTTTCATATGGTTGTAAATTGAATAGACAAAACACACACATTCTGACGACACATCTGTAGCCATTTTAAATGGTAAATGCACTTCCTGACCACTCAAAGCACTTTACAATATTTGCCACATTCATTCATACATCATGCGCACGCTCACACACTGATGGAACAGCCATTAGGGGCAATGTGGATTTCAGTATCTTGCCTAAGGACACTTCGACACGCAGCCTGGAGGAAGGGGGGGGGGATCGAACCACCGACCTTCTAATTAGTGGACGACCCACTCTACCCCCTGAGCCGCAGCCAAGTGAATAAAAGATGAAAAGGTTATTTCTTCACCAAAGTTGTTACAATTCATTCTGGGGGGAACATGAATGTGTCCACCAAATTTCATGATCCATCCAGTAGTTGTTGAGACATTTCAGTCAAAACCACAAATGTGAACCTCATGGTGGCGCTAGAAGAAAAGTCAGAGGATCACCAACATCATTAGGATTCATCCTCTGGGGAACCTGAAAGTCATCACTCCTGTCCATCCACGCAGTAGTTGCCGAGATAAGTCAGTCCGGACCGAGGAATTATGTTCTTTTGTGTTTCGTTTTTAATTTCTGAAATTGTCTCTGCTTTCAGTGACATCATGACCTCTTTGTAGTTGTAAATTTCCAAAATTTCATCATCCCTGATATCCTCATTCTCTGCTCTTACCACCAACACTGTTGCTTGTTCTGTCACCTTTTCACCCGGCCCTCTGTAGGCTCTGCCCAGACGCAGGGTGAGTGTAGCAGTGGTGCCTAAGTTTAACCTCCTGAACATCCCAGGTCAGACTCCAGCCACAGCCGGCCCGGGCCCCAACCCGGCCTCAGGCCCCAACGCGGGACCCACCACTGGTACTGCTCTTCCTGTCCTGGTAGGTCTTCCTGTCCTGTTGGGAAATGTTGGGAAATGATGGGAAATTACATATAAAGCATCTAATGAAGTGACAACCACTCTCTCAACATGATAACACTTAGGTATTAAGATTCAGAAGATTTTAGATGCAGGACTTTAACGTGTATTGAAGTATTTTTACATTGTGGTATTGATACTTTCACTTAGGGAAAAGGATATGAATACTTCTGCCATGCCTGTTAATTGTGTATTATTGTTAAAAAGCAATAATATTCTTCAACACTCTCCTCTTTAGTGTGAAGCGAATGATGTGAAAGTCAGCGCTTCCACAGATACAGCCCAACCAGCAGCAGAATGGTATGTTTTGTGTTCTGGTGGTGTTTTGCTCGCACGCACGCACACACACACACACACACGCACACACACACACACACACTGCATGCACTATATGTACACATACCATTGCTTGATTCCCAAGGTCATTCCACAGTCCTTGAAACAATGGGCCAAGAAAAACCCAGAACTTCTAATCATTCTTATCAAAAGCATTTTCAGCTGCAGTGGGACCTTTGGCTTGTTTGTGTGACCTTCAGGATGTGTTTTACAGTGCAGAGAAAGCCCCAGTGAGGTGAAAATAACCCTGAAAGCATAAAAAATAATCAAACCCTGCTTTGGTTGATGGATATGCTATCCTGGGTCGTAATCTAAACATTTGTGCAAGAGTTTGACAAAGTCCAGGCGCTAGGCTCCAATCATATCCTGGTTTTAAAGTGAGGGTGAGTAAAGCTCTCAAGTGTGTGAGCTCAATGTTCTGTGAAGAGACAAGAATGGCAATAACAAAAGTGTAGAGTGCCAGCTCCATTATTCTTTTCTGTCTGTGCTCGCCATGCCTGTGATGGTGTACACTACCGCTCAGCCGCTGCTACAATTCGTCCATTATAAGACAAGGCCACGGTGTTGTGATGGAACCTGAATGTACACTCCTCTCGGTCTGATAATGCCTGCTGTGGTGGTGTCCAAGGCTGACTGTTCTTTCCTATCTGAAACAATGCAGTGGAAAGAGTGTGTTGGAGCAGGAAAGTGAGCCAGCCAAGCCTTCAGTCAACTTAGAGGAGATCAGAGCTGAGATCAGAGCCGAACTCAAGGCAAAGATGGAGGAGGAGGCGTACAATAAAGGGTGAGGCCTTCTCTCCTGCTCGATAACTCCACACAAACACATTGACATTGTTGTTGCTTATCGTCACCACATTTACGGTACAGGTGAGTCCCATATAATGCTGCGTAAAGACTTTGAGACATTAAACACAAAATACAACAGCAGTGACAGATTACAGGACATCCATCTATATACAGTAAATGTGAACATTTCAAATGCAGGTACCAAGAGGGGCTGAAGCACATCAAAGCACTGCAGGAAGAAAAGCATGACGAGGAAAACGCTGCTGAGAAATTGCTGGAATCAAAAAATAAGGACGAGGAGAGTGGAAGGAAGATGAAGACGAGCAGGTAAACTGGATCTGTCTTAAATTATTCCCTTTCTTCAATCGATCAAGGAGGGAAACATCTATTCTGACTCCATGTTTAAAGAACCTCTAAAGCTCACTAATGAACACATTATATCTGTTTGTTTAAACCAGGCAAAAACAACACACTGTGGTTTCACAGGCATTGTGTGCTACTATTTCTCAACCTCACAGTGACAAGACTTCAGGAAGTTGCTGCGCCCCGCCAGGAGATAGTCTGACTCATAACCTCCCCATAAAACCCACAACAATCAGTGTTGTCTAAGCTGGCATGGTGTCAACCTGCTCATCTAACTTTCGTCTAGAAACCAAATGAGTGTCAAAATGTTAAATTATCCCTGCAACAAAAGAAATATACAGAGTATTGTGTCATGTATCATGATGTATGCTATAAACAGCAACTCAGCAGTATTCAGATTACATGCGAGAGTTGCTAAAATGGTTTGCACAGTACATCCACTGAAAACCAGCTATTTCTTCCATAGTAATGACACCTCAATTTAATATTTTATATGAATGCAAATGGCAAAGAACAATAAATAGCAAACAATCAATACAATTGAACATATGGTAAAAATGTAGACAGCAATTAAAATATCTGATATATACTGTACACTGCACTGGTGTCCTTGTCTTCACAGGAGGATGGAGGAGGTCGTGGCTCTTTTTGGTCGGTTTTGCCCGAAGATTTCCTTCAGTAGGCAAGTTCTCTGGATCGCCCTGACACTGTTTGTGATGATGTGTCTGGTTATCAGTATTTTTACATTTTTCAGTGACTACTACAACAGACGTGAGAACACGTAAGGAGAGAAGGATTTTTATGCCAGACAAGAAGAAGATCTTTGGACTGAGTGTAGCAGCACAACCAAAGAACCCCACTACAGAAAAACAGAGACTGCAGTCATTCTTTGTCTCTGTCGATTTACCATATCATCACACTTGGACTCACTTGAATCCATGACCCTGACTCTGGAGGGTCAGAGACATTCTGGGAGGCTTTATGGATAATGTTGCCTTTGTCATGGTTAAGTTATGATTATGTTCGGATTAAAAAGTCAACACATTGTTTGCTGCAGCGAGAAAAACAATTATTTCTGTTTAGGGACCAATTATATGATGTGATGAAATATACATGTATTTAAATTAGATGCATACAATAATGATACATTCTGGTTCTGGTACTTTGGATGATGAATCTGGCACGTTCCATTAAATGCCGCAGTAGTAGAAGTGTGTATTTATCTACACTATAATGTTAAAGTATAATCTCTCAGGTCCAACAGATGATGAAGATTATCCTGAGAAATTCTTAATTTGTATTTAAAGCTATAGAAATTTAAGGATTGTTGTTATTTGTTTAAGTTCTATCATGTGTATTTAAAAACTTTAATATGTAAGCACATTCCAAAGTAGTTCCTTAAGTGCAATATTTTGCAGTTGATGGTTCTTGTTTGTGCCATTTTGGATTGTGTCTTCAGAGCACTGAGAGATTTTCATCTTGTATGAGAGCACTGTTTAGATGGCATGAGACTTATTTTTATCTTCTTTGCACGTGTGCCTGCCTGTGTTGTTTGATTTTTGTGGATTTTATGCTCTGCCACTTCACCTTTAAATAAAGGTGCCTGAAAGTATTCAGTCGTCATTTCCATAGTGACAAATATGCTGGATAGTGCTGTAATCTCTTTTCTAACATGCTTTTAGCTTTCTTGTTCACAGTTAGATGAAAGAAATCAAACCAATCAGCAGTTAGTCAGTTAGCTTAGTTTAGCAGTTACCTTAGCTTAGCATAAAGGCTGGGAACGGGGAAACAGCTAGACTCGCTCAGTCTAAAAGTGATCAAATCCACCTTGCAGCACCTCTAAAACTCACGAATGAACATGTCTTCTATGTTTATTGAAACAAAAACCAAACGGTAAAAATGAAAAGTTGGAGTATTTCTTTAAATTATGTAATCAGTTGGGATTTTTCACTGAAGACATTTTGATGTGTCGCAGTTGAAAAAAACACAGGTGTAAATAATAAAAATAACAATGACTGGATTCTATTCAGCTGCTTCTGTTCCAGGGTCCTGGTATTGTTCAGGCTGGCTCAATGTCACACTCATGATTTAATGGGACACTCGAAATGAACAGGGGCATTATTAATGTTATTAGTAACACCTGTGTTTTTCTTTCTGTAATAAATCAAAATGCCTGCTTTGAGAAAAAGCCTATTCCATCCTATTCTCACTGGAGTAGCTTAATTAACTAAGGAAACAATTTAGTATAATGTAATGTGACTGAATAAGGTCTTAAAATGGCCCCATAAACACACAAAGCCCACCCAAGAGAAATGTAATATTTGTCCTTTTCCACAGCTCCAGATCGTCATTTATTATGCCCTCACACCTCATTGACACCTCACATCTGATAAAAAAAAAAAAACACGGCTATGTGTTCGTCAGCAGACTTTGCGTCATTTCCTGCCGTCAGGGCTTGTGCAGAGATGTTTTTGTGGAAGTGGGATGTCGTGATGTGCCAAAACTCATCAGAGGATACCAGAGATCATACGTGTGTTCATGACTGAGTAAGGCCTCAAGGGAGGAAATCATCTGGACAGGGAGCCCACAGTCAGATGTCACTAACAAATCACTTACGCCAAGAGGACAGGCTTGAATTACATGTTGAACACTATTATTTTCATCACTCCGGAAGCAGATTTTTATTGGCTTTGTTCTTTGTTATAAACTGTAGTTTCACTGACATCCAACAAGTACTTAACTGAAAGCACTTGTTTAAATCAAAGAACATTTTTGTCAATCATCATTTCATTATTCCTGGAACATGAATCCAATCTACACTGTGAAAAGCTCTTCACTAGTGTAATTCATACAACCTTCTTTTAGATGAGTTAACCTTTTAATAAATCATACCTAACAAGTCAGTATTAAGACTGAAGCAACTCTATTTCTTGTGTTGAAATTGTGTTTTTTGAACTTTGAAAGAAGTTCAGTTCACAAAACTGAAAATGAAACAGAATTTTCTGTAGCTTTGTCTCATGCTGACACATTATTTTTGTCTATATTTCTCTCCTGGGGCCTGCTCTTGGGACATATGATGGCTCTTAATCTGACCTATGCACAGTACTTCCCTCTTCCTTTTCCTTTACTTTCTGGCAAAGGCCACAGAGTCCACAGACCCCAGTGAACGGGATTACCTCTATTTAACCCTGTCATTTAGCTCACAGGCACATAAGCCGTGCAACACTTGTCATCCCCAGCATTCATCCGTCTCTCTACTCTGAGCAGTCATGAATATGATCTGGCTTTGCATCACATCAGTGTTGTCAATTACTTCAGTCATCTCTGGTCAAGTTTTTGACACAAGCCACATCAGAGGTAAGTAATTCCAGATTATTTAACATTTGTCAGTTTGTATATTTCTACTGAATACCTAACTGTATATATGTAACTCCTCTGGTCAACAGCAACATTTATTGTTTCATCATATTGCTGTCTCTGCAAATACATTAAATCGAAATCTGAATGTGTGGTACGTCTTGTGTCTAGTTTTCCCAGCAGTGAACCGGAGTATTGCTGGAATATTCCAGGTTAGCGCCATAAATGACCTGAACCAGCCACAGTATGCCTTCAATGCATCTGAAGCTCGGAGACTCTGCTCGTTCCTTGGAGTGAACATTGCCTCAAAATCACAAGTACAGGATGCACTCACAAGAGGTTTAGAAACATGCAGGTAAGATCAGAGAATAGATGCACAAGAGTTCACTGAAAAGTGCCTGATCTCACATTTTGTTTTGTTTTGTTTTGTTCAGGTTTGGATGGATCGATGAACATTTAGCGATCATTCCCCGCATCAAGGCACTTTCTAATTGTGGCAAAAGCCAGACAGGCTTGGTGACATGGCGAGCCTCTGTAACACAAAAGTTTGATGTGTTTTGCTTCAATGAATCAGGTATGATTTTTTAATATGTATTTTAGACTTCTCACTAAGTGGCAACAGTTAATTGAAGATATCATGCATGCTGTTCTCAACACAGCCCTGGCTTTTGGTTCTTTAGACAAAAACATATGATATGAGCTGATATTTTTCAGGAGGTATTAATTCAGATTGATATAAATGAATTGATTTGAATCGCAATTTTTTGTATAAGATTCAGCTGCATTTTTAGCATATTCATAACTTTTTATGGAAAACTACTTTGCTCCAAAATTTCTGAGAAAATATTTGCATTAAAGTTAAGACTGAACTTCTGGAGAACATTAACAGTTTGTTTAAACCTCCTCAATTGTATTATGTCTATTCAATAGGATTTTAAGTTTAAGTTCTCAAACAAATAAAAAATAATGAATTGCACAAACAAAGGTACATTTAATAAATGACATGCACTTCATAGAATAATGATCTAATCTGTCTTTTTCCTTCATGTACACGTACAGATGCAGCGACACAATTGAAGGATACAACAAGTGACAGGCCTTTGAGCAGCAGGGATTACTCGGTGCAAACAAACTCCATCCAGACGACACACTCTACGTCTTCCTCCTCCCCTTTTCCTCCTTCCTCCTCAGCCCCTAAAGCCATAGACAATGAGGCAGAACCAGTCCTCTATGTTGGCAGTGCACAAGGCTCTGCTGGAGGTATGGGAATCTTGTTCACAACAGAATCAATACAGTAGAGGAACCTTTCATTTCATTCTTTTCGTACTTTACAGAAAATACAGCACACTATGTCAAAAAGGTACAAGTAACAACTGTAAAATACAAGTGATGACCTTTTATCTAAATGTTTAGATGTTATTTTTGTTTTTGTCTAATGTCTTTTTCCTCTGTTTCATTGTTCCAGCAAAGATTGTACTTATCACCTCAACTTGTGCCCTTCTCCTCACTGCAATAATCATCCTTGCATATCTAAAATGGTGAGTGGTTTTCCATATGAAAGTACTGTATATGATACTGAGGTCTGAAAACAAACTTTTTGCTGTTTAAATCACGTTTTATAGAACCAATATCTAAAAAAGTTCATACATAAAATATCACTACTGAAAGAAGCATGCAGTATCAGCACTGAAAGCTGAACGATAATGAGCTGTGGGAAAACTGATGAGACAAAGTATATTTCTTTCATTTCAAATTCCTGGTACTTTGCATTATATCATGTTTCTCCTTTTGTCATTATTATATCTATTTGTTCATTATATGATTATTTTTTCATTTTCTCTGTGAAAAGGAGGAGTTGGTCTCAGAGCTCTGACAAGGAGCAGCAGCAGGAGTACATCAAGACAGAAGATTGGACGTGTATGAAGGCTATAAGGGAAACCAAGGCAGATGTTCAGGAGGATGAAAGGATAGAAGTTGGTGACAATGCAAATTAAAAGTTTTGCTGATGAGGTACACCAAAGAAACACACCATGGACAACTACTGAGTAATATTCTTTTTAAGGACAATGTGACCCTTTGTTTATGTGAAAGTAATGTAACAGACTGGCTGTAAATAGCATTTTTTTTTGCATGTTATACTGTATGTGTTTATTATTTTTAGTTATCTGATATTATTAAATTGTGCACTTTAGCCACTAGATGGCAATGTTTGCAATACAATCATTTACGAACGTTATTTTAACACACTGTTTGCTGCAGTCAACACACATGTAAAAGATACTTTGCTACAACTGTTTTTTAAAAAGCCTATCATTACAAGCTCAGGTATCTTCTTAATCTTTCTTATGTCAATATCTTTCCCAAAGAAAAAAATCACTGAAACCTCTAGAAACAAGCTATTTAGGGAGAGACAGAGGAAATGTCCCAGACATCCTCCATCAGTTGTCAGAGTTGTCTGAACTAACATTGTGCAAAGCTCTCAAGTGTTCGTATGTCTGATGTGCAGTGTATACAGTACCTGAAAAACTTTCAAACAGTTTCTATGACATACCCCTACCACAAAATGGAGTGTAAGGTACAGTTGTTTATACATAGTGGGTTTGTGTGATGACAAACGTGTAATTCTGCTTTACACATCGAGCTCTCGACCCTTTGAGAACCAAAGTGCTATCGGTCATCCAAGTCATGCATCTTCACTTTACCAATCTCCTTTGTTATGAATATGTGAGCAGCTAATTTTCTCTTCTCATTTGTCTTTGTTTAATCAATATGGTCACTCAGTGCCAATTTTCAAGCTAAAAGTAAATGGCGGTAACTGGGAGCTCAGCATGCTTGGATTCAATCTAATGTGAGGTCCATTTTACTCATTCACCAGATCAGACTTCACAGCATCGACTATGAAGCTAAGTTCATTGCACAGTGTCTCGTGTCTGTAGGCCATGCGGATCTGGGCGACATTGGTCCGACGGATATCGTTTCCTTCAGGTCCATCTTTTAGATAGTTCACTCCTAAGAAGTGCATCTTTTCCTGTAAATAAACAATAAATTAAATTGTTGGGAGACAAATTGGACCAATGATTAAACGTAATGGACATGTGGCTCTGCCTGTGGATTTGAAAGTGTCACTGTACCTGGTGAGACAGTCCACTTTGCAGCACACTGTTCCTGGCTATTTCACACACATCACAAGTGCTGAGCTTCCACAACTGAGCAGCTATGGCGTACTCCTCCATCAGTGGTTCCTAGAATCAGGGCACACAAACAAGAAATAAGAAATTATTTACACCGCAGAACTTACATATAGTACGATGATCATACAGTGATTCGGATATACTGCACAGCAGCCTAGAAGTCACTATATTTCCTGTATATTCCTGTATTAATTCTGTTTACCTTGGTGTAGTGGAACTGCATGGGATCATCTGTGGACAAGGAGACACACAGGCCTTTGTGCAGGAACTCTCTGAGAGGATTTTTGGAGTATTCCAGGAACAGACTGTTGTTGCTGAGTGGAGACATTGCGATTGGCACCTGGGCCAGGTAGTACAGGTACTGCAACACAGGGCTCTGAAGGAACAGGAAGTTTAAAACAATAAGTACTACAATAAATACTACTTTACACTCAGACAAAAACGTATTGTACACACACAGTACACAGAGAGGGATAAAGCTCTGCTGCTGTTTGATGTACATTTTACAAGCATGTTTTCTTCCATAATGAATTTTTCAGATATTTCAATGCTACTGCTCATACTGTGTAATACTAGGCCTATATATGCTACAATTTGTAGTCCTTTATCCACATTGTCCAGTCTTAGATACAGTGAGATACTGTTGGATCATTGCAATTGTAGTGAATAAGTTACACAAATAACAAGGAAATAAGAATCTCACTACCAGACTGGACAAAATGACCAAAATACTGTAGATCTTTGCAGTTTGGGTTGAACAGCATTATCAGGGAGTCACTGTGATAAATTATTATTTCTTTGGGATTCACTTTCTAGGCTCTGTTGTTGGAACATACTGTACATCCACTGGAAATTCAAAACATCCAATTTCCGCTCCCTCTCCTAGAGTTCTCAAATTTTCAGCTGTTCCACAAAAATAAACCACAACTATACAAGTGAGGAGTCTGCAGGACATTTTGGATACACAAGCTATAAAACTCAATCCATCAAACACTTCAAAACAGTCCAAAGGACGAAAAGTTAATTTGAGCGTTGATTATGTTGCCTTTCTGTCTAAAGTAAAGAGACATCGAAAACAAATCAGACTAAAAAACAAAGAGGGAGTTATATAATAACAACAATGGCATAACAAATTTGTTTTATATTGTTGTCGCTCTGTACTCCACCCAAAACAATTGTTGGAAATAAAAATAGTCTAGCTCATTTAATGATTATTAAATTGAGTTAAGGGCGGTAACATAAGCAATTACAGAATACAGAATATCATAGTTGTAGTTATCAGTGGAGATTCTCAGTAACTACATTTTATTCAATTGCAGAGAGGACATGAACTCCTCCAGCTAAGACGAGTGTGAGGGTGGATTTGGACTTGGTGCGATGAGTGATGTAAAAGCAACACTATCTCTTTTTATCTTAATTTAGTAAGACAACCTTCAGGCATCTGGGAGCTCCTAGGTCTGTGTCCAGGAGTAGATACTGGTTTCTCCCTGGCTTGAGAAGGATTACTTTATGATCCTTGTAAATGGTTGGCCCTGTCAACAAATCTAAAGTACCTTCTTCAAGTTGAGTCCATGTGAGATGTTGTCAGTGGTGACGAAAGCAGAGACCAAATGAGTGATTGATCCAGCTTCTCCGCAGTGGGGACGGAACTGGAAAGTGCTCAGTCCACGCTCTCTACAGAGGACACACAAAGACATAAACACATCAATCAATTAGCAAATCGAAGATTGTGTAATTCTGTTCATCCTTGTATTAATTAATATATATCAGGTGCATTTTATATTGAGATGATGAAGTTGCTCTCATCAGCTATGATTGTTCGGTAGTTCAGTAATTGAAAGCTTTTTTCTGCCCAACGATTAATTAATTTCTCTTTCCTGAGAGCTCTAAGGCCGTAAGGAGCTATATTTGTCAAAAACACTCTCCTTTAATGAGGTGTGTATTCTGAAGAAGGAAGGAGGCATTAGCTCTTACTTTCTGAGGTTGTTGAGGACCATGATGTTTGCATACATGTGGAAGATGTAGTAGCTGTAGGGAGGGTTATTATCTGCAGTCCACTGTTCTGGCTTTGGGCTCCTGAAGGAGAACATGTGATCACTGTGTTTGGACTCATCGTCCACGCTGTCAAAGCCTGACACCTGAACACACAGAAAAAAATAAAAGCAGTCATTTACTATCATGATGGTTTATGAGGTCTGGCAGATGTATTTATGATGATATCACAAATATTAGTAATTAGTTCCATCAAAGTGATCATTCTTCCCCATTAATTGCTTCATTTCTTAACCCAAACTACTAACTAATAGCCTTGATTTTTTTCATTATATCCTCATATATACATACATACATACCAAATAAATTCCCACAAGGTAACACATTTAGAAATATTTAATCTGTGTTATACTACACTGTCAGTCATTATGTGTTTATACACCAGCCTCCGCTTATGGGTGTCAGTTATAGTTGTTGACAAATACAATACATCACCAACACTTCACATAACACTTCATTATAGTGTATGGTCAAACATTCATATACTACATATGAATACTAAATTTAAAGTTAATGTAAAGTGTTACCCTTCACAAATTCATTACAGTAAGGTAATTAGGTAGAAGAGTAATTAGGCATAAATTATAAACTTGAGGAAACTAATCCCTACTTTTGTCAACACCACTTAATAATTTAAAGGCATGATTTACAAGTTTATGCCCATAATTTATTAAACACTTTACTCCTAATACCTGAAAAAAAGTACAACATCTTACATATTTGAGGAAAACATGAAGTTCTTTGTGCTTCTGTGGGTTTACAGTGGCCTCAAACAGAGGAAGGAATATGTTCTCCAGCATCTTGGCAAAATTAGGTACCAGCTTCTTCAACTTGAAAATGTCACTGAAAAACATATATTTAGGGAATTTCCAGATTTCATATTTCAAGAAATTTCTTTGAAATTAGAAACTTGAATTTTTACCTAAGGCTGTGGCACTCACTATATTCTGGGCACTTGAATGATCCACCTCATGTTTGGAGAGTGCACTTTGTGATGAATGAACCACTTAGACAGACTGTCCCACTCCTCTGGAGAGCGTCCGTAGATGGACAGGCGCGGCTCTGCATGCTGATACTTACTCTCCTCCAGGTCATGGGCCACTTCCTATTAAAGGTGAGAAGGAGAGTGTGCAAAATTGTCTCTGCATCATTTCTGACTTCAAATGTAGGATTATGTGATATGATACCTTTATGATACGAGCAAAATAGTCTCCATTAATGAGGTTGTCTGTTTTCAGGAAGATTTCTCTGAGTTCACTGGCTCCCACTGGGTTATATTTTGAATTGAACTTATCAAACCGGTGGAAAGTTTGTCTCCCCTGTGAATAAAATGCATAAATTAAAAAGCATAATTGTGAACCCAGAATGGTTGGTCATGACAAAGTGCTACGGGTATTCACCTGTAAGATTAAGATTTTAGTAAGAGAGATTTTTTACATGAAATGTCTATGCATTTCTTCTTTGACAGTGACACAATAAGTTGTTTGCTGCCACATTCTGGCAAAATTAAGAGGGGTTAATAATTTTACTCACCATTTCTAAAAATCAACACACAGCACAACATTTTATGAAAACATAATGCTAACTCATAGTGACATTTTCTTCTGTTCTTACAGCATGTACATCCAGGGAGTCCACAGTAAGGTCATAGGGGTCCTTATTGAGGCTGTGGAAAACCTGCTTTAGAGTCATCTTTTGTCCAGCCTTTTCCAAAACCACATGGTCTGCATCAGTCTTATATGTTTTCTGGATGAAGGTCAGCAGGTGTTTCTGAGACATGCAGGCAGCTGCATGAATATGTGTGTCCACCTGAGAAAAAAGGGGCAATAAATTTAGTCTACTGGACACGCTGAGTGTTTTTAAATGCACATATGAATTTTTTTTTCTCTTTGTGACAGTATGCCCAGGCATCATATGTTTAAATGTTTTCTTTGTTTTCTTTCTTGATGCAACATTTAGGATACTTTATTGGAATGCACACACTTTACAACACCTGTAGATAGACTACTAACCTTCCTAACATTGTAGAAATCTCTGTGCGGCACACTTTTCAGTTCCTTTAGCTCAGCCATCTCATTCAACATCTCATGGAGGTAGAACTTCGAACTCAAGAAATTTAGTCGTCTGTGACAGTAGGTCTTCCTGAAAATTAGAGTGGCCCTCAGTTTATATACTCCACAACTCTGACAAGTGTCATTAAGTGCTACATAAGTAGAAAGAGCCAGTTTTGCAACCAGCATAGCTGTAGCGTCTTTTTGTTTCGGCAACTTACGTTGGTCCATCTGCAATCATTGCCAATACATGACTGAGGTCTATGGCAAAAGTCTCCAAGTCTGGGTAAGGAAGGTCATGGGGATTGTTTTCCCGCAGAGCCTCTGCATTGTCATACACATTCACTATTCCGTCCTTCATTTTCAGTTCATAGTTCAGGTTCTCAGGGATGTTCTCCATGCTGTAGGGATCATCCCTGTCTGATGGACATGGGCACATATCTGGAGGCCACAACATTGTTCTGTCACTGTCATATAAATCGGAATAAAACATCAGTTAGTGTAGCTTAAAACGCTTCGAACCTGGTAGAACTTCATCTTCCTCGCTCCATCTCATGCTCTCAGCTCTGCGGAGGAAATGGGCTGTGGTTCTGCAGAATCTATGATAGGCTAGCTTTGAGTATTTCTCACGAATAAGCAGGGCCTTAAACAGACTTCTGGCTGCCTGTTCATAGTCCTCCACAGTGATCTAAATGGGAAATCGACATGACACAAATTCTTAGGTAAAGTGTTGTCTTATCTAAGCTATTTGGTAATTGTATGAATATTTTCAGCTTTTTTTTTTTTTAAATCTGTGAACATGACAATAATCAGATGGCAACAATAAGCAAACATGCAACATGTTTAGCTGTGAAAGCATTGTATAATTTAACTAATCATGACCAGTTAATGCTACTGTTTATAGTACTTACTCCAGCACAGTAATCCCCACTTATTGTGACCCTCTGGTAATCAGGGCAGTTTTCTGGCACTGATGAACAGGTGGAGCTGGGGGACAAGAACGGTGTAACAGCTACTGACCGCGTCCAATCTGTATTCATTGGAATCTGCAGGGACATTGACTGGGAACGAATCATCTTCAAGCTTTTCTTCCTGCAAAATTAGTCATTATTATAAATGGAAATAACTACCCCGAATGTTCATTAAGGTTTTCTTATTTGTTTTAGGAATATTTGTGACATTGATCTGATCGTAGACAGTCAGAGGACTTTGTGATTTGGTGCCTAAGCCATAGCAGGACCTACCTCTTGGTAGTCTCCTCTGACTGTTGCTCTGCCAGCTCCTTAAGCAGTTCATGTTCCATTGCTTGCTGGAGGCCAATCGGGCAGTCCTCTGGCACGGTAAACATTGATAAGGCATCCTTGTTGTCTTCTTCCTTTAACGCAGATGCATATACTTTCTCTGCTAGCAGCTGAGTTTCCTCCTCTGCCTCACTCAGAGTTACCTTCGGGAACTGGCGAGGCATGTCTGCAAGATGGTAGAAGCTGCAATGAAATAGCTGGTGACAATAACATGTATTCATAGGATACAGGAAAGATGACCTGCCTCTTTCAACTGAACTTTACCACGCTGACTAGTTTGTGCTGTTTTGTAAACAAGCAGATCTACCTGTGTGAGGGTTTTGGTGCAAAACATTCAAGAGCTAACTGCTGTATAGTATCACCACCTGAAGAGCTCTGTGCGAATTGTTCATGTTGGCTCAAGTAACAGTGACATTTGTGGTGCCACAAATAAATCAGCACACAAGATTTTCAGGTAGTCAGTATGGATCCTACACAAACAGGAGATCATTACAGTCCATACTGATAAAATGGATGAAGCTATATAATTAAAGATTCATGACACTACTCACCCACTACTTTATAGTTTACTTACTTTATTTACCCTTAATACAATTAATGTCATTAATTCCAATTTAGCCCTTATCAACAGTATGTCATTGTGGAAACAGTCCATCTGTTTACAGTCATTCACCAGGATCACAGACCCATACAGGGCAGCACCTATGTCAAATAGAGAACTGTCTATTTCTGTGAGGAGATAACCTGAATGAACTGACAGTGTCTTGTTGATATCCTCAGTGATACAGGGTGCAGTTCATTGGAGTGCTGAAGCAACAACAGAGAAAGGCCACGCTATGTGGTGTCATGTAAGCCAATTTTCCGCTCTGCCAGGGTGCTTCCAGGAAGCTTATCATTCCGGACACACAACACTATCCTGACAACAGCTGTGTGCATCAGCGCTGCTGTGGAGCTTAATGGCACCACATGTACACTGTGAAAAGGGAGAGGATCATAAAGCTGTATTGATCTGGAAATGATGGCCTTATGAATTATTAACCGTCTGATCATTATACACCCAGAACTTCTATGAAACAAATACTTTCTTTTTTCTCGCTTTTCATAGTCAGTTGCAAACACACAGAATGTTTAGATGTTTGTCAATTTGTTCTGCCCATTGATTTTGTTTGTTTTTTCCTATTATTTATTCATTTATTTTGCAGAGCAAGGACAAGCAGCTGGTGGAACACAAAATCAGCAAATTAAATTATTTAAAATACATTCATACAGTAAAAATAAAACAAAAAAGTAAAGTTAAAAATGTACAAAGTAAAGTAAAATTAAATTAAATGTGAGGACTACATAGAAGTGAATTATGCATTCAGTATCCTAATTGAAGGGGAACTAGTTGCAAATTGCCTAATAATTCCTTGAGAAATAAATATATATATATACATATACATATATATATAACACAATTACTTGACACCACGGCTGAAATTTGGAGCATCCTGACATCAAAGTTACCGGTTTACTTATTCTGGTTTATCAACTGCAGCGGTTTCAAGTCATAGATATGAGGATAGTTAGGTGTAGTTTTGAACCAACCCACTTGCTAGCCAGTTAGGTTAAACTTACGCAGTTACCATTACGCTAAAATCATAATTTTATTGTTGCTAGCTACTAACCTCGCCTGTCCTTTCCACCACCTTTAATCATCCTGCCCGAGCTGCTTCCGCTTCATCAAGTACTAGGTTTGTATAAAATCTTAATTTTTGAGACTGTATTTAGCAGAAGAAAGAAGCCACTCTCGTAACCTTAGTCGTTATTACACTAAGTTGTTATAAATTTCTGTTTTCCCTGACTTTCCTTGTACATCTCTGCTTTTATCAGTCCTTGGCTGTTGCCATGACAATAAATGCCGAGAATGTGTCGTCATGAACGACTTTTAAAAAGTGTTGTGAACATTTTTTGTAAATTTTAAAAAAATGACAGGTGTTAGGGTAAGAAAAAATCAAGTCAGAATTACTTTCAGAAAATGTTCTTAAGGTTTTTCAGACTAGAACACCATCGATTAGCTGAATGATAGAGGACAGAAAATTAAAAGACAACTATGTTGAAAATCAAATGATCATTTTTAGGTAAAATAGTAAAACATTTAATGGTTCCAGCTTCTCAAATGTTAGAATTTGATGTTTTTCTTTTTTATACTTGGCAGTAAACTACTGATTTTTGGACTGTTGGCCAAATTAAAGACATTTGAAGACATCAATGTGGAGGCAGGAAAATTATAACAGGCATTTTTCACTATTTTCTGACATTTTGTGGACAATACAAATGCTGTCTTTAGTTTTGAGTGTCTGAGAGGCCGCGCCTCAGACCCTTCTCTGTTGACCTCTATGTGCCTTGAATTATAGCAGATGTGCAGTGATCCAGAGAATAACCTATAGTGTAACTTGAGTTTATAGCCATTTTGTATTACAGTTATACAGTATGCCTCTCATCAGTTCTGCGCTTACCTTCAGTGCCACTCATAGCCATATCTGGGGGTGCTGTCCTCTCAAGTCCTAGTCAGTGAAGCCCAGTGGTACCTTAATGGATTCTGTCTGCATCTATCTGGGTCATACTCAGTCAATCTATGAGTCTATGGTGGCACACAACCTCAGTTTTGTTTTCCTGACTGCCCATCTCTCTCTATTTTAAGGCGCCAGGCATCATGTTGACAGAGCCACTAATCCTGAGAATATGTCAAAACTGGCTGTCAACAAAGAGAGGGCCTCACTCAGAGGAGACAGAGCCTGCTGCTCTATTTTTCTCTCTCTCTATCTCGTCCTGTGTCTCTCAGACACACACATACTTAGACACAAACACACAAGCACTCTGTTGCTCACTCTTGCACTTACTTACTGTGCAGTGTGCGCACATAGAGATGAAGAGAAGAAACGAGACTACGCGCTATTTCTCTGACAAAGAGGTATCACATCCAGGGAGTCGGCGCTGCTGCGATAATTTTCTAAAATACTTAAGGCAGGCAGTCTGAAAACAATCAGGACATTTCCCCATTTATCACTGTTCTCTCGCTTATTAGCACTGTATTTATCTGGGCTCTGATCTTGGTTTAGTCCCTGGACATCTGAAAATACATAATACTGCTGTGGGGTTCTGACAAAGTCATTCTTTAAACAAATAACTGCCCTCAGAAGACATTAGGCTTTACACTCTCAGATTGCAACTGAGATTTGTGTGATACCAAAGACAACTGACCCCATCTCACATTTGATATCTGTATATGATGCAGAGCTGCATAATGTGTTCGTACTCTCTGTCACTACCCAGCTATTTATAACCAAGTGACCAGACCAATCCTTTATGTCAGTAGTGAAAAGACTCCTTTAGTAGTCAGTATGATAAAATAATCTTAATCACATAATCACTCTTATCACTTCACTTATGGTTTCTGCTAATGTTAACCAGCATATAATAAACAATGGCCACGCTTAGCCCGTTCCCACCATGACCTGGACTCTGATAAGTAGCAGAATATGGATGGCCTAGATCAGAATCTGTGACATATTTTATAGTGCATCACTTGCCCCTGATTTCCCAGGGAATTCATGAATTTATTGACTATGAATGAAATAAAATGTATCATTTTTATTTTCAAATCTAAAACAGTCTCAGAGCTTCAACAATTCAGCTCAACAACAGTGTGTTATATCTGCTTGTGATGCACAGGCGATCAGGTTCCTTGAAGTATAACAACAATATGGCAGACAGTCAACAGATACAGCACATGCTGCATCTCTGCAAGCTTGAATTAGCCAGGAGAGGGTACTACTCATTCATTGTTTAATTTCTTGTAACACATGTGGCTGTCAATGCACAATGATGTTTATTTCCTTTAGACTTGCAGTTTTCACATTTAAGGAATGGATCCTTTAATAATTTTATCAATCCACAATATTTGTAATGTGATAATATTTCAGAAAAAATACAACAAGGGGCTTGGTCATTCCCATCCCACCACTGCAGAGTGATCAATCAATCAATCAATCAATCAATCAATCAATCAATCAATCAATCAATCAATCAATCAATCAATCAATCAATCCTTAAATAATAAAAATGCCTTTCAGTCTATAGTGGGGACTATCCAACTCAGCACCCTAATAAGGCAGGAGATAAAGTATTTTATTCAGTGTTATTGATCAACCTGTCTGGTATAGGAAGCATCCGATCTGACTGAGAAACAGTGTTACGGTGTAGCTTTGCAGAAAACCTTATTAGACACTAATGTGGGGTGTATCTTAATGGTGCTCACTCTGGACTGTGCTAATGTGGGTTGGTGCGCCCTTGTGTTTGTCTGCTTAAATGTACTGTAAATGTGGAAATGTGGAGTTGACCATATATCATCTCCACACTTGCTCTGAGGAATAAGGATCATCATTCTTTATTTTCCATTCACTGTGTAAATCCCATAGGAGGCTTCCGGAGGTCATTACTGGACCACTCATAGCCCCATCTCGACCCAGCTTGCTATACTTAGCTGGCTTTATCTTGTCTTTTTTGTATTTCTCAGACACCTCACTACCATTATTGGCTGAGCCACCAACTCGGCTCTTGTCAAAGTCCTATCTAAGAGAGGTGAACCACACAAGAGAACGCCATTTACCACATTACAGAGATAGATAGAATGAGAGAGGGAATGTAGAGAAGCTCACTCTTTCCCAAGCAAGGACTTGACTGCTGCTTTAAAAGAGGCGTGTCGCCTCTTCTCATCTTTCTCAGTGGCCAGGGCCTGGAGAAGAATGAAGAACAGCAAAGGAAGTGCACTAACCCATGCACACAAAGCAGCATCCCTTATGGCTATTCTGAAATACTTGTCACATTTCCATTTGTAGTTTTTTTTTATAGCACTGATGAATAGGTTTGGATATCAATAAACAGTTATCAGTTAAAAATTCTCACATACTGTAGAAAATAAATATAACTAAAAATCAAAAAAGGAGATTTTGAAGGCATAGAAAGATACATCGAGTTTGCCTTCCATTGTCAATTATCAATGGTCATCACTGGTCCTAGACTAATATGTCAAATAAGTCCACTCACCTTGTCAGGCTCTGCTGTCTCTGAGGTGTGTATAAACTGTGCAAGTTGCCTCAGAGAAACACCTAAGTCATGCTGTGCTTTTGTTGTGGCTAGAGTATATGATATCTCATTCTCCACCCTGCAGTGCACATCACTCCATCCTTAACTCTTTCATTGCTGAAGCTTTGTACAAAGACAAGTACAAAGAGCTGAACAAAGGCTGAAGTCAGCCTTTGTGGTGCTTTAACTGTGGTGCTGTTAACTAACTACTTTTTCAGTACAAAGTGATATGTTGGGAATTATGTTCAAAATAGGGGAGTATGTAAAATATCAATGTTTTCCCCGTTTACTCTCTTCTTACTTAGAGACAAATTATATCCTCTTGTGGATGTAGTCATTCATTGTTATTGCTCGTTTGCAGGACATTTTGCTGAGATCAGACCAGCAAGTATTAACAGCAATATAAGGTGCCCTTTTGATTAGATAAACACTGAATGTACATGACTGACAGACTTATTTGTGACAAAGCTTAAAAACCCTGCTCTCACTTCTGTCTCTTTCATTACAGGTCCTCAACTACGACACAGTACGCTGACCCAGACATACTTGATCGGTGTACATCATGGCAAGAGTAAGTGTCTGTATTAGCGCATGTATTCTGTGTATGTTGCAAAGAAACAGAAAACTCTAACCTTTCTGTACTACTGGTAACATCTATCTGTGGGTAGGCTTTCACAGCCAGATCTAAGCACTGTCACTCATACCTTTTCAGAATGAGTCGTGTAGTGCAGCATGTGTGAAGTCTTCACTCAGCCTTAGAAGAGGACCCAGATTTACTGCTGTGGTCATAAACAGCAGGGGCCCATAGTCCCTGATTTAGCCCGTGTTTGAGATTATGAGGCTAATCCTCTCAACTCAGGTTATCAGGGTACTTTTAGAGTTGGCTTTAGAGGACTGACTTTTTGCCCTGGGACTGTATCATTTTGATTGACAGCAGAAATGGTAGACTGATTAATCCCCTCCTCTCTTCTCCTCTCCTCTGTAATGTTGTAATAACTAAACAGTCTGTCAATGACAGTGCCACATTGTAAGTAGGTGATCTTATTAAATAAGAGTTCCTGATGGTTGTTTTCCAGTGACTCCAGACAGTCTTTTTTCAATCAATAACATTTTGGACAATAAAGTTGAAATGGTGAGTTATCTAAGCAACATTCTGCTAGAAGAAAAAAAATAATACTGTCAGTAGGTGTGAACACAGCAGCAGAAAAAATAAGACTTGGGGCTTAGCATACAGTAAGTCCTTGAAACTGGGTATTATTTTTTACCAGTTGACCTACACTGATAAGTTTCTTGATGCTATTATCACGTCACGGCCATCATGGCTTACTGAAGAAGAGACTGTACTTCTTTTTTTTACCATAAGGGTTGTGTAGAAACTAAATTCCCATTCAAAATGTAGGTTAAAAGGAAAGCTGATCAGCCACTAGATGGCACATTTGCTTTGTTTTAGGTTCTTGACAGTATTTGTCAATGGCCTCATGTCATTCAGTCACTCGTGGAGCAGGTATTGTCTAATTCACAAGTGGTAGTTGTTCTGATTTCATTTAGCAGTAGGTTATTTTTCAGGACTAGATTTAAAATACAAAAATAAAAACTGAAACCCCAAAAATAAACATCTTTTTTTTAAGTGATTAAAGTGACATTGTATGCTATTTTAATTTAAATCAAATTTTATTAAATTATAAATCCCTCAATGCAAAATAACTGGTTTCAAGCAAACAGTAGTAAAGCAAGAGCAGGGGCATGCAGCTTTTATATGTCTCATGCACATGATTTATTTTACTTTATTAAGATGAAAGTAAACTTAAAACTACTCATTATTTATGAAATCTTTTTTTGGAAGATGTCACAGTTCTATATGCTTTGCTGAGTGAAACAATATAATTCAAGGGATAATCACAGTTCTCACCTCATCATTGTTCCCACTTACTAATAAAAAAACTTTATTTGAAGTCAGCTGTCTGATGAATAATACCAAGAACTTCCAAAAAACACTATTCTGGAGTTTTACCCATCCAGTCTCACTAGATGGCAGGAGAAAACATACAATTAGAGTTTCGACCCTCACTTTGTTTCTACTTAACCTGCTCACAATGAAATCAAATTCAAACAAAAGCAGAAACCGTCTGCATTCAATATTTCTAATTACTAATTATCACAGTAGATATGAAGTGATAGGCTGATAGCCTTGCTTGTGGCAAAGAATATCTTTCTCTAAGGATCCCCTTAGTTCGTCTTTATATCATTCAGTAAATTTTTAATCTATTGTCATAAAACTGTATACGTGATACAATGTATACTGCACCGTGAATTTTTTTAGAGTAGAGAATGAGCAAAGCCAGAGGATAAGATGCCATGTTCTCACCTTCTGGGCTATTCTTTGTGGGTTCTCATGGTCCATCACTGTGTAGTGTTCATCCCACCTTTTTCCCCACTACAACATTTCCAAATGGCAAACGCACATGTAGACAGTTGAACCCTTTGCTTTCTGGTACTGCTCTGAGTAAAAGCAGATAGCCAAAAGAGAAATCTGTAATATACTGTATATGTCTTAGGTGGTGTAGTCTGAACTCCCTGAAAATGTCAAACAAGGGGTGATAATGTGTCAAGTAAATAGGCTCTGGCCTTTCAGTGCCGTTCAGTCTTGGGGGCTGTTTGAATGTTTGAATGTGAAGGTCAGTGCTTTGTTGGAACAGTTTTTGTGATGCTCTCACAGGAATGTTGGACCGGAACCCCCTGCATCGGTCTTCTCATGTCCCAATCATCTACCATTGAACACAGATGGAACTAAAGCCTCAGCCTCCTCTGATGGCTTTAGGGCTGCTCTGTGGTGTGGGGTGAGCCAACAAATATGAGCTGAACCAAGCAGGAATGTGCCTGGCACCCTGTCTGCCCCCTTTTTTTTTTTTTTTTTGAAGGGAAGGGGGGCATCATAACTAGGGGAATGTAGTGAGAGGAGGGGAGGCTCTAATGAGACCCTGTAATCACTTAACAGAGACCAGGTGCTCTGTGTCTGTGTAGCTGTGCACCCTAGACAATAGACTGCCACTTTCAGTTTACAAGATCCAGGAGAAAAGGGGGTCTGGACAAGATCTAGATTTTGTATGCAAAATGTTTATTGAATGACATTGTTATTGCTTTGACACAAATAAAATAGAACATATTTACAAATATATAATATACCTATAAAACAGATATCCTTTAACCACAGTTTGCAAAAGAATAATGACAAATAGCTACAATGCCCATATATATTTCTTCCTGTACAAAAATAGTTCTATCTGCATAAGTACTTAAATGTAACCTCTATATAATATTTAAATAAAAGAATTTCTTATATACATATACCTGCAATAAAAACAAATATAGATTGCACATGTTTTGTACAAACAATAACAATTTCAAGTATATTTCAATCCATTGTGGACTGGTACATATCTCACAGAATCAAAAAAGGCATTTTCCCTTATACAGTGTCCAAAACTTTATATAAACTGAGAGCTTCAGAGCACTGTAGCCTATCTTCCCGTTTGGCATTGTGATGAAGATGTCTTTTCCTGATGATTCATTTGACTTAAAGTCCAAATGGAAAAGTGCAGACAAGTACTGACAGTTTGACAGTTTGGAACATGTTGGTATAATCCTTAGAGGATAGCACTTATCAAAGTCCTGGCCTTGAGGAATAAGTGTGTAAAGTCCCAGAATGTTTGAAGAGAGTTCCCTCTTTAAGCCAGAGGATGTGTGCACTTTGCCAGGTATTAGCACTCTTCCTTTCCCTCTGCCAAGCAGAGAGCAGCACCTGTAGTTTTCTCCACGCTGTGCCATCCAGTGTCTGTAAGCTAGCTGCAGTTGTTTGCACGCTCTACATCTCTGAGCTGCAAGTCTCAGCCTCTAGAGAAACTCAGTGCAGCCAGTCTTGCTCTGACTCAGTCCTCATGCCTGGAAAAAATGTGCTGGAGAATACTTGGCAGGAGTCTGAGGCATTTGGAGAATTTTAGAGCAGAGCAGAGAGGACACTAACTCTCAGCTACTCTCTTGCTTTTGTTCTCAACTCCTTGTTCAAGTCCGTCTGAGGAGAGCCTCAAGCTTGTGAACTTGTGAGTCAGTTATTCTCCAATTGGGTCTCAGCCTGTCCTGCTCCAGCCTCAGTGTGAGCATGTGTGCCGGGACAGATCGACGCCTCCGGCCGTATCCTTGCGGGCTGATCTTGTCAACAGGGGCACTCCCAATCTTCAACCTGTTATTGAGCTGGTGCAGGCGGTGTGCCAGGTCGTGCACCGTGCAGGTGCCCAGTGAACAACCTTGTCTTCTTGACGGGTTGGAGGAGTTTTTCGACCTCTTGGTTCGGATATTGATGTCAGTGCTGGAGACCAGAGGAAGAGAGGACATTAATCTTTGCTGTTCATTTGTGATTTCTAAATGTCTGGGAGTTTAAATAATGTATTCCCTTTCTATGACAAGCAAAACACACTTAAATCACAAAAAATTATAGGATAACCAAATGGAGACAGTTTGTAGCTTTTCAGGATTGCATGGTTAATGTCTTACCTGGAATGTGGCAGCAAGGTATCCCTGATATCCTCTGGTCTGACAAAGTGCTCAGACTCTGCTGTCTTCTCTACTGATACACTGTCAAGATCCCGTCTCAATCTGCTCCTTAGCCATATGCTTAGCCTGGGAGAGGAGAAAAAAGTCCATTAGTCTTAGATCTTAGGTAGATAATTCAACAGACAGGTAACTGCTGTCACAGATGAAAACATTTTGATTATTGAATGAATGGCTCACCTTTTTTTCAACTCTGGATTCACTTCAAGTTCCACACAGTGTGCTACTGTCGCCAGCAGGCAGCAATAGAGGAAGGACTGGAAGATGAATTTCATTTTGAATCCTGTGGAGAGAAAATACAGTTTTTCTTAGTTATTTATTTATTCTAGAAATTAATATTTAACTGCATGAATTTCCTACAGTCGCTTTATGCATGTAAAACCCCCTGATACAGTAGTCCCTTAAGTGCCACATTGGTGCTTGCTTACACAAGAGTCCAAAAGCCAAGTTATTTGCACTTATCATTCATTTATTTAAAAAGTTAAGCTAAGGTCAGATTTTGCCTGGTTAAGTAAACCTACAACTATGCTTTGGGCCCCTGGCCAGTAACATGAAGGACACAGTCTACCAATGAGGGGTTCAAAATAGGCTCCGCTCAAAAGTCAAACAAAAACTAAAATGCCATTCAACTGGCTTAAACACATCAAAACTTAGCTCAATTAACTGCAACTAGTAAACAATATATGATGTACTGCCTCCGTCAGATGCTTTACACCTTGAAGGCAATTCCACAGACGCACACATTAAGAGCTGAACTGCTTATATAACCAGACAGATAACCTGTCCTTGTCTCTACACTTGTGCCCTGACCTCAAAAAAGCAAGGATAAAGCCATCAGCTGGGAGAAGAGCAAATCACAGCAAGAAAGTGCACATACCTGTAATTCTCTGATAATTCAGTTGGATGAGAAAGCTTCTTGTAGAATCAGCTATAAAAGAGTACTCCACTGGTTTCTTGAAATTGCCACTAGTTCTGTAAGGCAGCTGTGTCACTCTGCTAATAGCTCTACACACCAGGCTGTGAGCCTTTATACAGGAGGTGGGAGGGGCTCACGGACTGACACACAGTCTCTCATCCTTTTCCCCCACCCCATCCACTACATTACTGCTTTACTGCTGTAGTTTTTCACAACTCTGTATAAATTATGCCCCAAACAAAGTTTCAAAATTCTCATAAAATCTACTTTGTTTTATTTCAGGGTGTGTTTTTAATGGCACTAAATAAATGGTCATCAATTATGTGAATCAAATATTTAAGTCACTGTCCCGGTAAGAGAACAACATGTTCATCTTAGCTGACTGCTTTCTATGGGGGTGTATTAGAAAACTTAATAATAAAAAGGTTTAAACATTCATCCTGTTATATTTGGACTTTAAGGTCAGTTGGTTATTTTTATTTATTGTTTTTGTTAACATTCGTTTTAGTCCAACTACACTAATTTTATGAAATAAAATTTAAGGAATGTTTCCACAGTCTGCTTTTCAGGGCACTCCCCGGCACAGTGAACTTCCATTTCAGCTTGAAAGTACGGTGTATGATGAATTTGAGATTTGGAAAGAAACAAGCACTGAGTAACTGATTAAGTATGGTAAGTACGCCCAACTGTAAACGCAATATACTTAATGTATTTGTTTGTACAAGGCAAATATTTGACTCTGGACTTATCATACTTTATTATGATATTTGTATAAATGTGAAATGGAATTTTACAATTATCTAAAAATAAATCTAGTCAGAATATGAACTTGAACAATAATCTATGTTGAACAATGAACAATATTGACTTAGACATTATTAGAATAATTCTGCTGGTTTGTTGCTGTTATAGATTATAAGTAATATGACTTCACTTTTCGCCCTTGGAATTCACACACAAGAATGTGTCAGGTGATGATGGGAGAGCCATCAAGTCTACCCCCATGTCATAGAGGACATTATCCCCCAACATTAATCGATCTCATGGGATGGGCAGTATACTGAGTCACTCTAAACCGTAATGCATGTTCTACATGACCACACTATGTCCATGTGTGTTCATATTAAAGCTAGATAACTGAAAGCAACACAGAAAGAAGATATTTCAAATCAGAGCACTTAAAATCTGTTTATTCTGAAAAGCTCAAAATAACAGCCCTGTCAGAGCGGCTCATGAGGCAAATGTGGATAAGACCCCTTGGGGCAAAAATACAAAGAACAGGCCGTTAGAAATGACACACCGGGGTGGTAACAACTTTTGTTTATCACAGCCTCCATCCTATTGTCGCTCTGCTAGTGTAGATGCATGTCTATATCTGAAATGGACATATTGTTATGAAGAGGTAATCTACACCTCAGAAACAGAGTATATACTCCCTCACATTCAGTGTATGAAATGTTGTGAATACCGGAGAAAAAACATATAGTTTTATCAGTGTAGAAATTCCAGTGTTTAAGATTTCCACACAGTGTTTTGTAAATTAGTCCCATCGAGTAGCTCTAAGCAAAGCTTTCATTTTTGATTTAGATCTTTGTTTCAGTTTGTTTTCAACAGAATTTTTGGAACTTAACAATTGACATTCCACTGCACTATATCCTAGATTATTGTATTTAGTCCCTGACACAGAACCTTCTTGAGTTGATTTATATCGCTTGTAACCTCCTTCCATACACGGTGTCATATTTCAAACAAAAAGAAAATACATAAATATCAAACACATGTGCTGTGAACCAGTGAATGTTTTGTACGCAGTTTGTAATGATAATTGCCTCCAGCAGACAAGTAATCCCCTTACCAGAGTTTACAACATGAGATTGTGCAATCAGGCCTGCAAAGTTCTGCTGTTGCTTTTTGGCTCCTTATATAGCAATCCTTTGCTCGTCCTCCATGAAGTTGTTATCGGAGGGTTTTTGCACGACCTTATACTCTACGTGTGAGCAGGTACGAAGGGCGGGGAACCTGAGCAATTAATGTTGTGTGTGCCAGTAAAATGAGGGTGTGAGCCCCAAAGGCACAAATTAGGCAGATGATTCATAACTGTTATAATACCATGATGAACCTTGAAATGTCACCGGGAAGTGTGTGTTCTTTGGCATCCCATGACTTTGCCATCATTCTTGTGTGACAACAAAACACCGTATGCAGACACCTGGTCTGTATTTCTTCATGTTTTGGCACAGCTTCAACTATTTGACTACCTCTGTCTTCATCTTCCTTTTACTAGCAAGCAATAACAATAAATGGGGCCGAGAAAGAGACAAAGAAAACAGAGCTAAAACAATAACAAATTAGAGAGAGACATTAAAAAGGGTGTGAAGTGTAGATACAGTGGAATTTGCTGTGCTCCTGCTATTGTTGACAGTGACTGTGATTTGTCTGTTTCTCTCACACACTTTAGCTGAAGCAGTGGTTTACATGTGCTATTTCCTGTGTTAGCTTTACCAGTTTTCATAAATATTCAGTATCACGCATCTAACTAACTAACTCAAATCACTACCACCTTCAGCTTCATAGACCAATTTTAAAAAAAAAAGAAATGTCTGTGATGGCACCAAGAATATTGTTTCTCTTGTAGCACCACAAAATTGAAGTATTCAAAAATGGGAGTTTAAATTGGACAGCTTTCTTTCACATGAAGGGGAGAAAAGAATCTCAGCTCCTTGCGTTTAAGTAATACACTGTATTATAGCTAGCATTTCGCTTTGCTGGTTTCAGACTTCCAATTAAAGCTGTGTGTAGCCCAGAGCTTAACAAACATTTGTTGCAATGAAGTGTCCCTGGAACAAAGTCTTTCTGATAACACTACACTCATCGAGCGCTTTATTATATATATGAACCACCAGTACACCTGCTTATTTGTGCAGTTATTCAGTCAGCCAATCATATCACAGCAGTGCAATACAAGTCAGGAGTTTCGGTTAATGTTCACTGAAACATCAGAATGTGGAAAAAATGTGACCTCAGCGACTTTGACCCTGGCATTATTGTTAGTTTCACACTGGAAACTGAAACTGAAACTGACAATCTCTTGGGATTTTCTTGAGTTTCCATTGAAAATGGCGCGAAAAACAAAAAAACATACAGTGAGCAGCAAGTCTGTGGACGGAAACACCTTGTTGATGAGAGAGGTTAGAGGAGAATGGCCAGACTGATTGGAGCTGACAGGCTGCAGTAATTCAGATAATCACTCTTTACAGCTGTGGTGGGCAGAAAGCACAACATGTCAAACCTTGAGGCGGGTGGCCCACAACAGCAGAAGACCACGGAGGGTTCCAGTCCTGTCAGCCAAGAACAGAAATCTGAGGCCGCAGTGGACACAGGCTCACCTGGTCTGATGAATCTGGATTTCTGCTGAGGCAGCAGATGGTAGAGTCAGAATTTGGCATCAACAGCGAGAATCCATGGACCCAACCTGCTTGTGTCAACAGTCCAGGCTGGTGGTGGTGGTGTAGTGGTGTGGGGAATGTTTTCTTGGCACACTTTAGACTTTAATAACACTCAATCATTGTTAGAATACCACAGCATGTCTGGATTTTGTTGCTTACCATGTGCTTCCCTTTATGGCCACAATTTTCCTTCTTCCAACATGATAATTCACCATGTCATCAAGCAAAAGTTGTCTCAAACTGTTTTCATGAACCTGACGATAAGTTGCCTCCCCAGTCACCAGATCTGAATCCAAAAGAAAATCTTTGGGATGTGGTATAAAACATTTATTTATTAACCATATCAATCATTTCAGTGAATATTTGTCAGCAATCCATAACAGTCTTTGGGAACAGCTTTTCTCATCTACTGCAGTAACCAGGTAGTAACCACTTTTATGATAACAGGTTTGCCACTGTGCCATTGTTATCAATATTTTTCCCGCAGTTACAATAAAACACAGTATATTTCTGGTGTGGTGGCTGTCTGTTTGGCTGTCTTTGTTGCAAAAAAAGGAGGGGTCCCTATGCTTTTAGGGCCAAAAAGAGGCTCTGTTGGGACACAGTGCTGCATTTGTAAACTCAAGGGCCCACGCCCATGGATTGCTCCCGCTCCTGCACGCAAGCGCAGTGACACTCCTTCTGTCAAACATGGCTGTGCTTTGGAAGAAGGAAAAATGCTGAATTGTGTTGGTATATTTCGGGAAAAGCAGCAGACATGGCTAGATTGGCTGACTATTTTATTGTCGTGGGATACGATCAGGAAAAAGCTGGTAAGTTTGGCGGCGAGGCGGCTCGCAGATTGAACTGTGAAGCTGAGGTTTGTGTCCAGGCCGTCAGTCAGTGTGTGGTTGATATTGATGCTAGATAGCTTTTCGCTTAGCTTAACGCTAGCCACACAGCTACCAGCCGAGACTGGAAACACTTTCTTTTTTTTTCTCTCATTCACCGGCCAGATGCTGAAAATGGTCCGGCGGGCATGTATTTCCAGATCAAGCACACGCCTGATGGCAAGTCGCCATTGGATCTTTACACGCGACTCGCTGCGGTATTTGACTTGGATCAGTCGAAAGTTTTCATGGATTCAAAATCAGTCACATCCTGTCCCTGTTGATCGTGCTCCTGTCAGGTCCGGAGGCTGGTTTCCCTGTCAGCTAATGGAACCACTTGATGAGTAACGCTAACAAAAGACCATATCAAATTTGGCTGCCCCTTGGTCATATTTGTTTTTGCTGACACAATCGAGGTCAGTATTGGTAACGGGAGCCAGCGTTTGCATCCATGTTTTGTATTTTTTGTTGCGCAATGTTGGTAGCGGTGGTCGTGCACTTTGCCTGCCCTGCACGGTCTGTTTTGGGTCTATTTTTACCCGCTGCAGCCGCACTTGTCAATGATTTGTTGTGTTTGATTTGTTTTTGCCGGAAGACTGCTCAACTTTTTCATGATGGGCGTAACGTTACACAGCTGCGAGGAAAGGCAGTCCTTGCGCTCAGCCAGATCCTCTGCACTCTTCTCCCTCTCCACTGTTGTGTAGTGGGACAGGAAGCTCCCCATGCTTCCACTTAAATGTTGTGCCTCAGGTCCAGCCTCACATTCTTTTCATCCAAAACAGGGAACTGCTTTGCACGCATTTCCAAACATTTATACACGAATTGATGAAAACCTTTTGGCATTGCACAGACGTTGAGTCCTCACATTTCTAATTTCCCCAAATGATAAATGATATTTGTAAGTAGCTCACACCTGCACAATTTTTTGCCACTGTTCTTGTTGTTAGGATCCAATAAGAGCTGTTGCTCCGTGGGCAACCTGGAGAAAGTAAAGATATTCAGCTAATCTGCCATAAGGGAACAAATTGAAGTTCTTAGCCTCTTTCAGTGGCATCCATCCAGCACCATGTGTGTCAAAGAGGGGGCCAGAGCAGCTGAATCCTCTTAGTCGCCACGGCTTGCTATGGACAATAGGTAAACAGTGTCTTTCATCAGCTCTGTGCATCCCAGCGCCAACTGACAAATGAATTTTTTGTGCTCCAGGGACAAAATGTTCCTGGCGTCACCAGAAGAGTCTGAATGGATTCACATTCAGACCGTCTCGCCACAAGAAGACACGGGGACCACGAGTTTATTTTTTTCTCCACTGGCTACTGATGATGATGAAGTCGTCTGTGGAGAGAGCAAGCAATAAAAGTCTCCCATCTCAAAATGTGGTTGATTAGGACACTGTAACAGGCTTATGTCCTATCCACATGTAAGCCTCTCTGGAGGACAAAAATGATCCCCCTCTCCTTATTGAATTGTATTTGTCTGCTGTTGTTATGTTTTGCTGAGTGTAACGAAGCATATCATATGTTGGTTTGGGCTGGGAGCTACGCTGAGATGCCCTTCTTTGTAAGTGGGAGTGATTTTCTCAGAACTAGAGAATTAAAAAAGGCGTTATACATTTGAAATACAGAGGAAAATAAAATGATGACTGTTTCTAACTATTCACAGACATGCCTTTTCCCGGTGAAGTTGGCTTATAGGAGCCAGTCTGGTCACAGTAATGTGCAATACGTTGTCTAGACAACAGATTTTTTCCCGTCCACCTTGCTCGTTAATTCAAACCAGGGATCCCTACGTGGGTCATCACCAATCCTCCTGCGCCGCTCTGGCTTTTGCTCCGCTGGCCTGACCCAATTCTCATTGTTAGATTACTACTGATGGATCAGTTGGAAATAACACTAAGCATGCAATCTGTTGAGGAATAGGCTCAGTTCCAGTTTGTAGTGGGATAGAATTGCACTGTCAAAACTACATCAGCCTCAGTGACTTGACTGAATCTATACCTTTTTAAAAAATGCCAGTTTTCATTGTTAGAATTGGTGAATTGAATAGGAGTAGTATTGTTAATGTAAATTTAAAAACCTCTGTAATAAACAGAAAACTTTGCTTTTAAAGTAGGAGAAGCCTGATGTTTAGCTACAGGCAGAAGTAACAGTATCAGTGGTGATGAAGCTTCTCTCTGGGTGATGCGGGATGCTGTGGAGTGGGAAATACAGGTAGAGACAGTGCAGTGAAGTTTCCATGCGGAATAGTAGAGACAGTCACTCAGAGGTGTGTGCTATGTAGTAAAAATCCCAAATTCTTTTCAGATTGTTACTTTGCACTTGCATGACCCAGTTTTACTAACTTGCCTTTATTGTTTTTTTCTTACTTTTCTTTGCCCTTTGGGAATGAATATAAATCCAGGGTATATGTCTCCGGCAAGAACTTTGTGATAATTTAATTGTGAGACAGGTGACCTATTTAGAAAAATTTATTGAAAGTCACATAACTAATGGTCAAATCATTGGTGCAACAGACTGAAGTGATTTAAAACAAAAAACAAAATGTGGGGAAACTTCTAATACTATAGTTTTTTGTCAGCCTATAGCAGGTACACTGTTGTCATTTTAGTGCTTCAGATATGTGAAAAATAATATGCAATGGTGAGCATGATTAAAGGGAACTTGGTTCTTTCATCAGAAATCTGACCAGCGTCTGCTTCCCTGGGGGCCAATGTCATGAGCCACAGAGCTTGGAAATATTTTCATGAATAATGTTGGAATGTGAAAACACTGGTTTAGATGGATGCAGTCTGTATTGAAGCTGCTCTGTATTATGTATTTTACTTTTGCTGTAGAACACCCGTTTCTCTTCACTGGAAAGGGGACATGTACGGCTTGGCGTGCTGTTAACCATAAATTGTAATTTGCCAAGTGAAAAAGAGGAATTTGCCCAGCTGCTTTTGTCAAACAGTTTATTGGATGGATATTATCACTCTGTATTGAATCAAACTGCCTTTGGAATGTGTTTCACAGACACTGTGCCCAATCTCTTTTCTGTGTGACTTTACGGTCTGGATTTTCTGGTCTGGATTTGGGGAATGGCTTACGTAACATCGCACAGTCCTGCAAAATAACAAAAAAATACTTCCAAATGATCAAAAGCAAAATACTTCCATCTGCTGATATTTTTTTGACTGCGTGATATCGCCTTGTGTCATAAGATGTTCATCTGCAGAGATTATAAGATGTGTATCTGTAGAGATGCAAGCGTGCAAGCTTCAGATGTGGAGTAGTTTCTTTATCAGCCTGCACTGTAATGTTGCATGACTCAAATTCATTAATGCCTTTTAAAGCATCATTTTAATAATGTCCTAAGAATGAGTCCATGCTAGGTTTTATCCTCCAAAACTTTCATGAATTTACTTTCTGTTACAACTTCTTAAAGAGTGTTTGTTTTTTTGTGCCGGCTCTCTTGGCACACTCACAAGGAAAGTGGTTTGGTGAAAGAAAAAAAAGGTTTTGTCCACTATTTTTGCTTACTTGCTTACTTTACTTAGTACATGGCATATGCTGGTTTGTCTGCGGGTTGTCTTGATGGTTTTTTTTCTCTGAACCTATAAACTTAACTCTGTTATTAGAAAATTTCTTGACTTTCACTCTAGGCTCTGAAGTGGTTTTCAAGTTTGTGTTGGTCTGAATCGGTTGGGGTTCATAGTGTCACTTTCTTTTTGATTAGCTTCAAGTACTGTTTGACTCATGCTCACGCGTCTGTTGGCTTTGGGCTGGCTCCCGAAAATAACGATGGTCTACTCATCTCAGAAAACGCCCGCGCAGTTTAGCTGCATGTTACTGATGGCATTAAACGTTGTACTTTTTCTTGCAGCTTTTGCTGATTGGAACGTGAAATGAAAATCTGAATCTGGAGATCTTAACTCTCCTATTTCAGAATATGAAAGTGTATGCTTTTTAATTTGTTCAGTTTGAATAAAATGACACGTTTCTCGTAACTTAAACTCCTATAATTTTGCACTCGGTCAGAATGTTGTGTAGTAAGTTGCCTGGAGCCCGTATCAAGAGGCTGCATTTTTATATTTATAAACTCTCTGAGCCTTTGTCTAAGAATATGTTGCATGAACAAAACTCAACAAAGCATTAACTCCGGATAATCAGGCCAAGATTATATTTGACAGGCGTTTATTTATGCTGTGGTGATGGCTAAGAGTCATATGTTAACTTAGTGAGTACAACATTTGGCCAAGTAATGCCAAAAAGTAAACATTGTTTGGATACACTGACTTTAGAGACCGTCTCCTCCAACAGCTGGAGATGTTGATTCCATGTTGAAGATGTCGGATCTTGAAGTGCTGCCATGTGTTGTGGTTGGCTTTCTAAATCATTAGTTATTCAACTAAAGTTGTCTCCTCTTTTATCAGCAGCTACATAAACATATGTTGAAATGGTGTTCTGCTCCGTGTTTATTTGAGTAGATTGTTGTGACTTAAGGATAATTTATGTCAAATGAGCAGTTTGCAATGGGTTTCTCCATATTTATTGTATTTTGGTGATATCACCCCTTATATCTCAAAATTAATGTTGGCATAGGTGCATCATGGATCTGTTATTAAAAACTGCACCGGTGACATATGAAATGGACATATACTGCTGTCTGTTACAAGATTGGTTGTTGGATATTATGGATAGTGGAATATTAATAACTGTACTGTCAATCTACATTCTGAAAACAATGTATATATCTTTATTATCTATCCTGTATATAATCTTGTATTTAATTGCTTACACATAGTGATAATTGTAAAAAGTTTTAGATTTCAGTGCAAAGTTGCTGCCAATTGATAATTTATGAGATGAGCTTAAGATGCAGAAATTACCTCAGGAAAGCACACCTATAAAATCTACCATTTTAGCATGTACTTAAGAAATGAGTAATTGGTTTACTTGGTGTTAGTTGGGTGATTACAAATGCTATGCTAATGCTAATGAATAAGTGTTGCCAACACTGTTATAGGCTGATTATCACACAATAACAGCCGTAATAACAACCTTCATATGATCTTTAAGTTCTTTCTGTTGAAAAACATTCACTTTCGTTTTGACTTTCACTTTTTCCCATCTGTCCTTTGGGGACTAGGGATTTTGTCAGAAAAATAAGGCTTTCATACATTCTTCAGACAGCCACCAGTGGCAAATGTCAGTATTATTTCAGCACCGAGAAGTTGCTTGTGGTAAACACAGGTGTCACATCAATGTTGTTACTCCGGGTATGATGGCAGATGTGGAATTGATTTACTTCTATTTGACATCTTGGATTTTCTGCCTTCATTGATTGTTTACTTTTTAACTCCACATTTGGCAGTGTGTCATTTGGATTCAGACTTGGTAGTGAGAGGCATCCTGACCACAATGGAGGAGTTCCTTCCTCAATGTTGTAAAGTTTAAAGTTGATATGTGGGGAAACTCCACTGGCTACTGTTACACTACTCTCAGTCTGTTGATAAGGTTTACAATCAGTGCTTTCCGACGCCTGCGGTGAATGCAAATTATGCTAAAGTTCATATCAGGAAACATCTTAGTCATATTAATACAGTTGGAAAAAAAACAAAATCCTATGAACCATTACGTCACCCCCTCTCTGAACCAGGCTTACCATTTCTTCAATCTGATGAGATTTAATAACTGTATGACTGCAATATATATCTACATCTTTAAAACAGATACAGTGTTGAACTAAAATGAACTCAGTGTGGATTTCTTGAACTCAGACGTGTTTCTGAACTCAGACGTGGTTCTGAACTCAGACTAGTCTGGATAGGATTAATATATCCACAGATGGAACCAGGGGCCGTGAAATGAATTGCATCTTATTGTCTCTGAAAGCTGGAAAGGGAAAGTAATTTTCTTGGATGAACTGTTAGCCACCATATGCACAGTTGCGACTGGTGTTCACAAGAATAAGGCCGGAGGTTTATGTATTTGTAGCCATCAGCAAAGGGAAGGCTGGAGAAACAGCATCTGTATCTGGTATTTTGATTTTGAGAAACTCCTCTCCCGGATAATATATCTTTCCTCCCAACATTTTGACCTGGGCATGACATTTAGGACTCGCTATCTTTTTACAGATTTTTCCTGCTCTGTAGCTGTCTGTGGAGGCTGGAAAGCTTCCTCATTTAGATCATTATGAGGACATCAGTTTCCTAATCTCTGATAGCCTTTTGCCATGCAAACAACACCTTGGCATTTTCCTTTGCATATCATATACATAGATCATTCAGAACAGTTTAGTTTCCTGATGATGGTCACCCTTGAGTTCAGACTGGATTTTCCAACACTTCACTAATGATCTTAAAGGACAAGTCTGCTTCTGTGAAACTGCGCAGCTCAGTTTTAATTAGTATATTTAAAATAGGTCTGTCCTTGAGCTAAACAGCAGAGTGAGGGACTCAATATTCAAGTGAAGTGAGCTGCTGGAATAAAGATTAAGGCAATATGACAGCATCTGTGGTGATCTTACTGGGAAGTATTCACATTTTCTGATGCATTGCTGAAAGCTCTACATTCAACCCAAACTCATTTGGATACAATATGTCCAACAAAACATCTATGATAACACAGAACCAGTCATTGATTACGTGACATGGACATGACGACATCCTTGATATCTTAATTGCTGTAATGGCGAAATGTAAATTAGTATTGGAATGGATTTTCCCTTTAAACTCCGATCTTGATATTGGTGTGGAGGAAAGAGAAGCGATACCTGTGGACTGGTTCCAGGATACTCCACCTGTGTGCCAAAATCAGGTTACAGGCTGACGTGAATGTTACGTCAACCAGCAGAGTCCACTGGTGGCCTCTCCATACATGGTAAAATAAGCATTTGGCTGATTCAATCATCAGTAACAGCAGTAAGATAAATCAAGGAGATGAATGGAGCTTTTTTTCCCAAGAGGAGAAACATCTGCTCTAATCAAGAAAGACTAACAACTTTAACTCTGTGGTTTTCCACTTGTCATTGAAACTATGCTAAATCATGCAACTCAGTGATAAATTATTAGGTTCATTCAATCTTTCTAAGTCGCTCAAATCAGATATGTGTGTGTGTGTGTGTGTGTGTGTGTGTGTGTGTGTGTGTGTTCCAGGTATTTCAGTTGCAAACTCACATTATGGGGACTTGTATTTCTTATGAGGACAAAAAGTAAGTCTGCATGATGGAAGTCACAAAATTTTAAGGTGAAGACATGTTTTAAGGTTAGTTTTAGGTTAAAGGTAGGATAAGGTTAAGAAATGCACAGGAACCCCACAGGGATGGTGAAACAACTGTATGTGTGTGTGCGTGCATGTACGTGTGTGTATGAGGGGCCGTCAATACTGACCTAATAGCTGAAGTCTCAGTAGGAAGTTGCAGAGAAAGGAATGACACAATGACTGACTAATGTTTCTAAAACCTTTCAATTTGATCAAACTTTGATTAATTTGAGTATTAATTTATAAAATGGCATCAATAAACATACAATACACTGGTAAGTCAGAACTGTGTTGGTATCAATTGGTTTCAGCTTAAGAAGTGAGAACAATATTATGAGTCCAGAATTGTTTTTTACTTCCAATATTTGGCCTAATGTTTAATGGGTCATTGTCGGGGCAACCTGTGTTATCAGAGCACTGGGGCATGCAAATGGCAAAAGTATTGGATGTTGACTACAATGCAGCCTGCAGATGACAGCACAGTCTAAGCTTAGGTCTAGCGTATGTAAAATTTAAGTCAATTCATCAAAAGTGCGAGAAACAGACGGTAGAACTAGTGTACATGACAGCCCTGAATAGGCTTGGTGTGATGTCTATTTTACATTATATTTTTAACATATTTGGCTAATACTAGTAATACCCCATCCAATTGATATTTCTCAACAATTGTATTTTATGAGCAGCTTTATGGCCTGGAACCTGCTACAAACCTCAATAAGATTTTGTGGCTATCATGGCGCGGTCGGGACCACTCGTAAATGTTGTTTTCTTATTTTGGTAATAAGAAAACATTGATAAATCCCACAACAGTTCACAATAGATTTTTTTTATATGCTCAAAATGTTTGTACTGGACTGTGCAAATCTGTAACGCCACTTATTAATGGCTCGTTAGTTCATATTTATTGTTGTAATAAATATGCCACTAAAGCCATTACAGAAATAAAAATCATCATATATGTAGATATACATCAGAAAGTTGGAAAACATGTTGCTGTACCACACACAGTCTGTGCTGTATTAAGCTGGAAATGAGCCATACTCTTAAACATGCACACGCGTGCCGTGGGCTTTGGACAGGTTTTGTTCTTGTTGTTTCAACAGCTTCTGCCAAAAAATAAATAAATAAATTCCCCCCCCCCCCCGCCT